>NC_141553.1:12242500-12530000 GCF_021556685.1 Rattus norvegicus | reverse complement strand
TGTGTGTGTGTGTGTGTGTGTGTGTGTGTGTGTGTGTGTGTGTGTAAAACCTAGGGCTATCTTATCTACCTAGGAAGAGTGCATTTTCTTCATTGCTGTTTGATACTGCAGGACTGAGCCCACTGTGGACAGTGCCATCCCTAGGCAGGTAGCCTGGGCTATGTGAGAAAGCTGAAGGGGAGGGGGAGAAAGAGAGAGAGAGAAAGAGAAGGAAGAAGGAGGAAGAAGAGGAGGAGAGAGGGAGAGAGAAAGAGAAGGAAGAAGGAGGAGGAGGAGAGAGGGAGAGAGAGAGGAAGAAGAGAAGAGAAGAGAGACAAGAGACAGAGAGACAGACAGACACAGAGACACAGAGAGACAAACAGAGACAGAGACAGAGAGACAGAGAGCAAGCACAAATCAGTGAGTGGCATTCCTTCATGGTTTCTGTTGCAAACTCTTACCTCAAGTTCCTTTTTGTCTTTCCTAGACAATGGAAAGATGAAGTCAGTCCTACCTCCCAGTGAAGCTATCATATTATGAATCTGTCAGTGAAATAAATGCACTAACTAAGTCAAGGCCCTCATAATCCAATTAGCACTCAAGGATCAGATCCAGCAGCTGGGGACCAAGCCTTTTCAACACAGGAGCTTTGGGGAGGGGACTGTACATCCAAACCACAACCTTAAAACTACTTGTTTTGTCTTATATTTTATTTTGTTATATTTTTGAATGAATGAATGAATGAATGAATGAATGAATGAATGAATGAATGAATGAATGAAAACCTAGCCACTAGGGTGAAGGTTAACAACTGAACTGTCATTCATACTTGCTGGGAGAGGGAAGATTGTTTGCTCCATAGACTGATACTGGATGTATCAACCAGCCCAGACATCAGGAGTAACTGAACATGGAATAGAACTCCACAGTTTTTGTTTTTGTCATTTGTTTGTTTTTGGCTTTTTTGTAACTGTGCTTTTACTTAGTAATAGTTTCATGGTTTCTTGTTTTAGAGGGGTATCTTTTGGGGGCAGTATTTTGTTTTCTTGATTTGGGGAGGGGTTTTATTTTTGTATTGGGTTTTTTGTTTTCTTTTTTGTTTTTTTTTTTAGAAAAAAATTAAAGTTGGGTCAATGGGGGAAGGGTATCTGGAAGGATTTGTGGGGAGGGACGAATATGATCAAAATATATTTAAATTTAAAATTTGTTTAAATGATTAAAAATTAATAAAAAAAACACAGTGCAAATATCAGAATAAAGCATGAATGAGTTCTTCTAATTCAGGTATAAGAAAAAAAAAGGCATGAGCCAAGGAGAGTGATGTTACACACCTTTAGTCCCAGGGCTGTGGAGGGAGAGGCAGGCGGACTTTCATGAGTTTGAGAGCATCCTGATCTACAAGGCAAGTTCCAGGCCAGCAGGGACTCAGTGAGATTATCTCAGACACTTAAAATCCAGAGGGAAGAATGGATATATTTAAAATTAAAGTGACCGGCATAGCAAAAAATATCATGGTGAAAAATAAAGTGCAAATAATAAGTAGCGGAGAATATCTTTAGCAGGGCTGGCGAGATAGTTAGGTTAGTAACACACTTGCCACACAAGAACGGGTCCCTGGGACCCACTGGCCAGCCTGCCTCATCAGAAAGCTTTAGGGCCCAGTAAAAAGAATCCTGTCCCAAAAAGCAAGGTGGCAGCTGCAGAGAAATTATATCTAGGGTTGACCTCTGACCTCTACACACATGCACCTGAACATGCACACACAATACTTGTAGCATTTATCACACAACAAAAGAAATGGTATCTTTAATGTATCAATCAATAATCCATCAATAAAAATGTCCTAAACAGAAAGAGGAAAAGATCAAGAAAAATGTGTAAAAGTCATGAAAAAAATTGAGCTAAAACGGATGCCCACTTCGCTGAAAGAAATGCAATTTAAAACATCCATCACTTTGGGAAAACCTCAAGAGTTTCAGAAGACTCTGTAGACCCAGTCCTGGTTGCAAAGTCACTAGGGATTGTGCTGGTGGCCTGGGACATGGTGACTGCTCTGGGAAGGGGATACAGGACAGACATTGGACCCAAGGGCTATCCTCCCAAGACTTTCCAATAACATGAGAATACAAAGATGCTCAAGGTCCCCCGTCAGAGCACTGATTGCAATTTCAAAACACTATAAACTATTTACATTCCTGGCACCCTAATAGGTATGAAGCAGCCTAGAGAGCAGAGAGGGGAAGAGGGTCTGGCAGTGGTGGACTTGAAGACAGAGAGACGGAAAACTCCCAAAGTACAGAAACATGGGCATGGAAGGCATATGACACTCTGGATGAAACTCATTCAGGTCCAGGCTTGAAAAGTTAAAATAGCAAATTGTGTTCTAATCCTGCTCTGTTTTATAATGGGATAGTGAAAAGGAGCATATGTGGCAACATATGTTATATATATTTTATGTAAGAAAGTTTGGAAACATGGATGCATTTGAGTTTTATAAAACATAATACAGAAAAGATATTTAACAAATTTTAAAAATTAACTCGCAGTGCTATATGCTGGTGACCATGTTAGTCCTGGGGGCAGGAAGGAAGGTCTGCCTCCTAGCACAGGCCGGGGGAGTTTCTTTCTCAGCACATACCCTCCTGACCCAGGGAAACTACCAAGCAGAGCCAGGAAGAGCCTCGCAGGGACTAGCAGGAACATGCAGAAGATGGTCTCAGAATAGCATCGCCATATGAGGGGTTGAGATTGTGGAAAGAGAAAGAATATTGTAGCACTGAGTTGTCTTTTTATTTCTGTAATATGCATATGTGTATGCATGTTTATATACACACATTTGGATGCTTAACATGTATGCATGTGTGTATACACATAGTGTCTTCTTACATGGGTGTGTGTACACACAGTGTCTTATGTGTGTATATATACATTGTGACTTTGTGTGTGTGTGTGTGTGTGTGTGTGTGTGTGTGTGTGTGTATACATAGTGACTTCCTAGTGCTGACCTCTAGGAAGCTAGATGCAGAAATGCACTGGTAAATAGGAAAAAGTACCCCTCTGCCCAGAACTCAGGCTTTGAATATTTCCAAACTACAAAGAATCAAGAGCCTTGAAGGAAATCCTGATGGGGCCTGGGAAGGCTAGGTACAAGATTAGTTTAAAATTAAATAAGAAAATAATGAAATGTTTTGGGGGTTTTTTGGTTTTTAAGATATGGAAAGGAAATGGATTAGAAAGAAGAGGAAAGGGGTTGGGGATTTAGCTCAGTGGTAGAACGCTTGCCTAGCAAGCGCAAGGCCCTGGGTTCGGTCCCCAGCTCCGAAAAAAAGAAAAAAGAAAAAAAAAAAAAAAAAAAGAAGAGGAAAGACGTAATGGTCCTTCCACCTACACTTGGGTCAGAAGACTCCTTCTGTCCTCATCTGGACATTTGAAATCCTAAGCCACTGAGGCACATGATTGATACATCCAGAGAGTAATGAATTAGAAAAACTAGATTTCAGAAAGCAACACCAGTAATACTAGGTAAACAAACAGAAGAAGGGAAGGCTCCCACTCAGGGCAGCTGGCCATGTCTAAAAGGCGTGAGTGGCTGGCGTACTGAACCAACAGCACAGACAAGCATTGTGGGAAAGACTGATCTAGACAGACCATACCGCAGATGCCGAGCCCAGGCCTCTGCTACGGAATAGGACGGGCAGAGTTTGTGACTCCACACAGCCAGGGCTCCTGCCTTAGAAAGTAACTCCATGTCCCTAAAACAGGGCGGGTAGACATTCTGTGCCCCAAGTGAATTCATAACAAGAGCATCCTCCACATAGATGATGTCTAAGAAGAATGCATGCACTCCATCAGAACGGTACACCCAAACGGATAGGATTTTTGAGTGATTTTTTGCATTTGTTTGGGCTGGTTTTTGAAACTGTGCCTTACTCTGAAAGCCCAGGCTGGCCTAAAACTGGTTATGCAACCCAAGCTATCCTTGAACCAATAGCAACTCTCCCACCTCTGCTTCCCACGGCACGGCACTGGCATTAAAATGCAAGCTAACATGCCAGGCTAGTAATAAACTTTTATTTCATAAAAGAGACTGTACTCTTCAAAACATCAATATCCCCCAAATGATGGAAGCCTGTGGGAAACACTCCAGCTCCAGATTAAGAGAGAACAGAGCCACGTATATTACAGCACGGCCCTAAGCTCTGGTCCTGACTTTAGGGAGACATTTGCCAATGGACATGCTCAAGTGTGGGGCTGCCAGGGCCACTCAGCAGGGAAAAGCCCCTGCCACTCAAGCCTGACAGTGTAAGTTCCATGGAGAGAACTGACGCCACAAAGGTGTCCTCTGACAGTACATGACACATGACATGTGCCATACACCTACCCCCGCCTCTCCCTCCCTCCCTCCCTCCCTCCCTCCCTCCCTCCCTCCCTCCCTCCTTCCCTCCCTCCCTCTGTCTCTGTCTCTCTCTGTCTCTCTCTCTCTCTGTCTCTGTCTCTCTCTCTCTCACACACACACACACTTTTTATTATTTTAAGTTATAATTTTTTCCAAGTGCCATGCTTCCGTATCCTAAGTTTTCAGTCATAAATGCCTCACAGCCACCCGTCCATCACCCTCCATCAGACGTCAGCCTTTTCAACAGAAGTGACTCAAAGTTGTCTCATGACGGTGATGACAACCCAAGGACGTCTCTCCAGCCCCATTGCACTGAGTTTCTGAGCTCCTTGCTGGAGAGAAGGAAACGTGTCCATGATGATGGCCGCAGACACGGATGCTAACCCTAGCTCTGTGACAAACCACAGCAAGTGCATTCCTGACACCTCTGAGTTAACAGTGATGATGAGAAGGAGCAGAGCCCTGAGTCTGGACTTGTGCCTGTCCAAAGCTGACTCATCTCAGGTTTCTGCTACCTCAGTGATAAAATAGGAGAATCAAAGACCTTGAAGTCGCAGTGAGGAACTTCTGCCTGGAACATTACACTCGTTATGGAAACCATCTGGTCAGATAATTTATTCCTAGAAAGAAGTTGACCCCCGCCCCCGCCCCCGCACCATCTTCTAGCAGCTAAAATAGCCTGTAAGTCCCGCCCATGCCTCCTCCCTAGGGCACTGAGCAGGTCCGTCCAAGGGGTGGGAAAGCAGGGGAAAGGACCTAGCCAAGGTCACTGAGTGATTCCAGGAAAAGTCTGCGATGTCTGGATTCCCACACTGTCACCTGACTCTCCCGCCCAACCCAGCTCTGCTCCGAGAGCTCTTTGCCGTCTTTCTCAGACTCAAAGTTTGCTCCTGCACTTCTGGAAACAGCGCTCGAGTTACAAAGAGCCTACTAGGTCTGCCTTAAGACCAAGACCTTTCACAGAGTGGGTGGGCTTAACAGGCAGCTTGTGAAGAAGCCATAAGCAGGGAAAATAATCACACACATGTTATCACGTGGGCATGGCTGTAGAAAACAGTCTCACAGGATAGAAAAGAAATTAAGTAGGAAACCAGGAATAAGGCCCCCAGCACCCCTCACGCATACACCGAAAACCTCCTTTACTAAAGCCCACAGGTCCTGGGGTCTGTTGCTGACTGCCCTTCATATGCAAAGCCAACGCAGCATCTAAGACCAATTTATACAGTATGCATGGTTCTTCCCACGGAATAGGAGAGAGAGCAACGACTGCATACTGTTGCTTTGTGAGAAACGAAAATGAGACCTAAGATAAGAGGGGAGATAAAGTGAGAAAGTTTAACCAGGAAATTAGCATCCTGGGCCTACCACGCTGAGTGACATTCCTAAGAGCTAGGGGATATCAGCTGCTGAGCTTACAGTATGATACAACCACCCCATAAACAATGTTCCTCACTGTGTGCCCCCCCCCAACCCTGCCCTGGGAGCACAGCAGTTAAACTGTGGAGCTTCTCTGCCAAGCATTTGTCTCAATGTCTTAGAGGAAACAGTTCTCCGCCCTATGCACCTACGATGAGCCCCAGCGATTCTCTGACTCCAATCATTGTCTCTGTCTTGTGGGCTCGACAGACAGTCTGGCAGCAGGCAGTAAGAGGGGTACATGAGTCATCTCATCCTGAAGGGGAAAAAAAAAACCCAACCAGCTCCTCAACGGCAGATGGCAGTCCGATCCGAATCTCTGGGAGGAAAACACTCTCTAGAATTCTGTGACAGGAAAGGCAGAGTGAAAAAGGCCCAGAGGACTAATAAGAGGAAGAAGACATAACTATTGCCTGACATCTCACCAGCTGGTGGTTAAGCCTCCTTGGAGCTCCCGGACACTGCAGGACACTTGCTGGCTAAGGAGGCATCGGTATAGGGAGAGGACTGCCTCAGTCAGTCATGGCTGGCCAGTGAGACCCAAAGCCTCCACAGCCACGCATGCCTTACCCTGATCTTTGAAAGGTGTGACTGACCCTCCTTGGCATCTTGGCATGGAGCAACTACCTATCTTCATATCTCCACTGGTCTTACTGGTCTTACTGGTCTGAGGCCCTTTCTACAGAGAAGACCCGGCATTCTACACACACACACACACACACACACACACACACACACACACACACACACACGGCTTCCCCTAGATAAGTCTGTCTGCTAAGGCGGATGTCACTAATACTGTGCTGATGTCATGTCTGCTAACAGGCCTTCCTTTCGTCCCCCCAGCCCCTTTGTTTCTCTAAGACAGGTTTCACCATGTAGTCATCCATGTTGGCCTCCAAACTCATAATCTTCATGCCTCCCAACTCCTACCCGTGCTCCAATGCTGTGGTTCTGAGGCGTGCACCATTACACCCAGCCACATATCGGTCTTCTGAACAGTAAGAGCGCTGGTTGGTTTTTCACACACATGCTTCCATACGCCCACTCTCAGCTGAGCACTTTCATTACCTGAGGCCTCACCTGTGGCAGACAGTGTCTTCCCCCCAAGGCCTTCTGCCCTCTTCCAGGGCAACACAGATTTGGCAGCTCTCGGAGCAGTCTGCCAGAGCACACTTGGCCCAATCACCCACCCTACCATGGAGACTCACGGTCATACGAACCAATCTGGATTACACCTCTTTTGAAGATTCTGCATACTGGTTGATTAGAAATTCCATGTCCGTGGGGAGGAAAGAACGTTACAGATCATAGATCAAGAGCCAGCATTATTTGGGGCTATTTTTACTCTTCTTAATAGCCACTTATTGCTCAGTTCTGTGTCTGACCTAACATCGCATCTCAACTATTACA
The DNA here is from genome assembly GCF_021556685.1 of Rattus norvegicus. Taxonomy (NCBI): domain Eukaryota; kingdom Metazoa; phylum Chordata; class Mammalia; order Rodentia; family Muridae; genus Rattus; species Rattus norvegicus. The sequence continues at coordinate 12,522,796 of NC_141553.1, read as the reverse complement.
GAAAACCTCTGGAGCTAGTTCTTAGCAGACCACGTTCTCACCAGCTAAGAATGTGTTCAGGTAAAACGTAAAACCAACAGCAGACATCAACTCCGTAACCAATTTCATTGATGAGGACAACAGATGTAGGCAAGCTACAGACAGCCAAGCAAGTGAAGGAGGAGTCTGTCTGTAGCTTGCCTACTATCTGTTGTCCTCATCAATGAAATTGGTGACGGAGTTGATTTATGACTCCCTTTGTCCTGTTTAGCTCAAGCCCAGCCTACTTGAGTTCCTCCCAAGCCAGTGAAAGATTCCACTTCAAAATGGGGAAAGGGTGAGGGGAGGGAGGGAGGGAGAGGAGCAGAGAGAGGGAGAGGGAAAGAGAGGGAGGGAGGGATAGGGAGAGGAAGGGAGGAAGGACAGGAGAAGGGAGAGGAGAGGAGAGGAGAGGAGAGGAGAGGAGAGGAGAGGAGAGAGAGAGAGAGAGAGAGAGAGAGAGAGAGAGAGAGAGAGAGCGCACACATATGCACCCTGCAGAACATCTCATTCAGAACTATTTGAAGGTATTTGAAGGCTTGTTCCTGTACCATGGCCACTCCTCTTTGGCTCCGAATCAACTAGCTCTTACTGACTTTGGGGTGAGCTCTGTTTTGTATCAACAGTATTCGGCTGGTCCTGGAGACACATGTGAACATTCCTTGGACCCCAAGATCCTAGAATGAATTCCCCCTCTGTCCCACCTCCCTCCTTGCCACAAGCAATCCATCTAGAGTCCACTCAGCTCTGAGGTTATGGGGATACAGTAAAAGACAGAAACCATAAGAAATACTCAAGTTAATAAAAAGAGAGAGAGAGAGAGAGAGAGAGAGAGAGAGAGAGAGAGAGAGACAGAAACCACAGAATGGGCACAACAAAGAAGGAACCATCATGGGCTGGGTGGCTTGGCTCAGTTGGTAGAGGTGCTTGCTACCAGGCCTGAAGCCAGGAGTTTGGCCCCCAGAGCACATAGAGTAGAGAAAAGAAGCAAGTCTCAGTCTTCTGACCTCTACACCTGCACTGTGGCAGGCACACTTATCCACCTACACCCACACGAGAAGTGAGTGTGAAAGAAATGTTTATGAGAAAAAAAGAAGAGAAACTTCACCTTGCTGATACCAGTTGTTTAGGAACCTCCTACAAGCTGCTTAACCTTCCTACTGCAGTCACCAGAGGGGTTCAAAGTCACAAAGTCCTTCCCTACAGCTTCCTTCCCTGGGACATCTGATCTATCAGAGAAGTCTCCTGCTCCCCACAAACTCTAGACTCCACCTCAGGGTGTGATCTCTCTGAGGGGTCACATCCGAATTACTCTGGAGGATTTGTGACCCAGTACAAAGCGAGTGGCTCCTATTAGTCCCCAAACCCCATGGCCTCCCGCCCAGAGCATACCTCATTGCCCCCCTACAGAACAAGCACCACTCTGAAGGACTGTCTGTCTCTGGTACCTCCTTGGTACACACAGGCCATCTTCTCCACCTATACCTTAAAAAGCATAATTTCATAATTCTTTAAAAATAAGAGCCTCCCTAGAGAAACAAAGTATCTCAGGGTTAAACTAAGAAATTATATATAAGAATTTCATATATATATATATATATATATATATATATATATGTTATTACAAAGAGAAAATGTTATAAAGGTATTTAAAAAATATAACTAAAATCCCACCATAAGCAACATTAGAAATAAAGGGACAAGGCCATTGACAGCTCACTTGATAAACTGCTTTTGCTGTTTTAAACTTGATAAGCTTAAATTTAACCCCAAGACTGCATTTTTTTTAATGGTATAATGGTTCATGCTTGTAATCCCAGTTCTGAAGAGGTGAAGACAGGCAGATCCCTACACACCCTTGGGCAGCCTACCTAGCCTACTTGAGCTCTAAGCCAGTGAGGGAGTCTACCTCCAAACAGTGGGGGAAAGGAGGGAGAGAAGGAGAGGGAGAGAGCATGTCAGAGGAATAACATTTAAGGCTGTTCTCTGGTCTCCCATGCATATATACATACATGCACCCATACTCCCATACATAAAAATAACACATACATGTATATCTACATACATATAAAAATTAGAGGAAAAGAAACTTTAAATGTGCTACTACACTAGCCTTAATCCTAACCCCGAGGAATCTTGCACTTGGTCCTGCGATTCACAATAGTTAAAATACTATGGAACCCGAGCCCTAGTATTGACCTAACTGTAGCTCTAATCTTAGGCTAGGCAAAATAAAATATTGGGACTTATTGCTATTCAAGAAATAGTTAAAAGAATCAGTAAAATCTAATAGGGTTTTTTCCCTCTAAAATCAGCATTTGAAATCATCAGTGGAAGACACTACATTAAGAGATGAAAAGAAAGCATCAACTGAGTGCCTGTAGTTTGTAATGTGTATGTGCACATGTGGGAGTACACATGTGTGTCGGGGTGCACATGTGTGTCGGGTGTGCATAGAATGGAATGTAGAGGCCAGCAGTGAATGTAAGCTGTCTTCTATCAACCTTCACCTGTCTTTCAGGCAAGCCTACCCCTAAACCTGGACCGTGCCATTTCAGCTACACTGGGCCTGCAGCAAGGCCCCAGGATCCCCCTGTCTACCTCCCAGCTCAGAGATTACAGATGTGCCCCACCATGCCTGCTAGGTGCTTCTCATCCGCAGAGGTCCCAGGCTTGCGCAGTAAGCACTCTGCCCACTGAATCATCTTTCCAGCCCCAGCTGAGAAAAACAGCTGCAACTAACATGTTTGGTAAACTGCAATTTCCAATTTTTAAAAACAAACGAGAAGGAGCAATAGAAAGAAACTCTTAAACGCAGTGAAGAATATTTGGCAGCCAGCTACAGCAAGCAGCATTTGGGCCAAGTAAAGGAGACATCGGAATTCAGCTAGAAATCACCTAGCAACTAAAACCATCTTAACACACAGCCACGTACAAATATGCTACTTCCCTATAACTATTCTGTATACTATTATGTATCAGACAAATGCAGCATCAAAATCCCAATTACAATAACCAGACGGCATAAGTCAGTTGGGAAAGGAGTTGAAGGGAGAGAAATTTACAGCAAAGAAGACAACGGTGGGACAACATAGCTCCCTACATCAGAAACTGAAAAGCCTTCAAGTGCTCACAGTTTAAACTACGAGTTTGAAGGTAGGGACCCAACTGTAAACCAGGCACTCTAAAATGCTGAGGCAGAAGGATTTCTATCAGTTCAAAGCCAGGCAGGCTATATAACAAGTACCAGGCCAGCCAGAAATATATAGCAAGTCACTGTCTCAACCAACTGACCAACCGACCAATCAATATTTGATCCATTTAACTCCACATCTCAATGTGAATAATTCTGTTTGTTGTTTACAGGACCTCCTTTTGTAGTCAAAGCAACCGCGATCGGGAGATCTTTTGAGAGTCCTGGGATTGCAGGCACACAACTACATTACTGGCTTTATTTCAGGGAGATTCACTTCATAACTGAAAAAGTCATTCTAAAGTTCATCTAGACAGCATGAGGCCAGGAAAGCCAGACAACTTATTTAAAAGAGCAGAATTCCTTATCAGACGGTTACTAACCTATAAGATCCAATCATTTCAACAGGTGTGGGGCACAATGGCAAAGAACAGACCGACCCCTGAAGGAACGCAGTGTACCATGCAGAAATGATCGCACAGTCACTGGGGAAATGAAGCCTTTTCCAGTGTGTGAGGTTTTAATATTTAAGAAATATTTAATACTTAAGAAAAATTTCTTAGGTCTGTATGTTTCTAATCAAGTAATGTGCACAGTAAATGCATAAACAAACAAACGAGCCAGTACATACAGGTGCTTGCCCTTTGCTCCAGGGTGGGAAGAAGACAGCATAGCAGTCTAATTGGAATATGAAGAGACTCGCCCACAAGCCACAGAGTGGACGCAAAGGCCAACAGCACAACTAGAAAAACCGCCTTCCTCAGACGTCTCCCACAGGGGAGAGTGCTTAGCCATCGGAGCAGATCCCCTATTGGGTGCTAAAACTGCCCATTGTGACGCTGCTTCCTAGGCCAATGTGCAGATGTGCACCAAGGGGCATAGCTCGAGTTTGGCTGGCCCAAGGCTGGTATGAACTAGCAACCTAGACTGGTCGTGGCAGTTCTATGTCATGGCTGCCCTCTCCAACTTAGGAACCCAACAACAGCAGAGACAAGGTGTGCACCAGGAGGCTTACCTCAACGCTGCTGGTGAGCGACAGTGTACAGTGGGGTAACAGTCCAAAACACCATGCTCACACCCATACAGAAGGAGCGACACAACTAGGCAGTAGAAAGCACACCATGACAGTCTCAATCCATGCATAAGACCTCATATGTTCCCCTGGGCACTGGGCAAGAACTGTGCACAACATCTGGATCGTGAGCGCAGTAAGAACAGTGAGGGAGAGGTGACCCCACCAACATGGAGGAACCCAGAAGGGTACGGTCTAGGAGCCTGAGGAAGAGAACCCTGAATGAGGAGTGTGGAAGCCAGACCTGTAGAACTCAAGTGGCCTGAACAGACCCACGCACCCCATATCCTGCGTGATGGAAGCCAGGCCACCTGGGGTGGAGGCAAGGAGCCCTCCCCACCACTGTGGTAACTGGGATTGAGTTCTGTCCCAGCAGGAGAAGCAAGGGAAGAAACATTAAGGGACTTTAATTTCATAGTTTTTCTTTTTTTGATATAGCCTTTTAATTTTCATTTTTCATAAAGCTATAAACATAATGCTTTAAATTAGACAACTACGGGGCTGGGGATTTAGCTCAGTGGTAGAGCGCTTACCTAGGAAGCGCAAGGCCCTGGGTTCGGTCCCCAGCTCCGGAAAAAAGAACCAAAAATAAATAAATAAATAAATAAATAAATAAATAAATAAATAAATAAATAAATAAATAAATAAATAAATTAGACAACTACACAAGGCTTCTCGTGGGCAACAGCAGCACCCAATCACTCGCCTTGCTCCTGTGACACAGTTAACCTCTTCCTGAGTTTTGATTTTGATAAAATAAAATGGGTCTGTTTTGCTATCCTGGACTTTAACAGCTGATGCCCTACACTGTACCTTCCTTCTATGAAGTTGAGTGTTAACTCTCCCGAGCCCAACCCCCACTTCCTCATCCTCAATGGTGACTCTTACTCTCCTCACCCCTCAAAATGTTGCTTTCTTCTCATTCTACATACCTTACGCCATTTCTCTCCAAACTTAGGGGCCCAACTGCCCCTGATGATCTATCTGCTCAGACCCCAGAGAAGCTCTGACCCCTGCATCATCCTGGGCTGCTGCTCCTGGAGGCAGGACGCCCTGAGGCTGAACTCAGTCACTCCAGCAGCCCTCTCTCCTATAGCACATCTCAGTTCCCAGAATCAGAAACCCACTAGAGTGGAACCCTACTTTCAGCCTGGGACACTCCCGTGCTGCACCCACAGGCTTCTAGGTCACACATAGGGCAGGCTCTTTCTCTTCTGCCAGCCTGGGAGGAGGGTAAGCAGGCGACTGCCTCTCAAACAGGCTTCGCACCCATTTTCTACCCCATCTCCATTCTATTGCCTCTTCCAGTCTCAGAGGAAGCCAAGTAACACCATTCCTCAGACTTAGGAGAAGACACTTAGTACTGCTTACCACACGCATGCACACATACGCAAACAAGCATATGTATGTATGTATGTATGTATGTGTATATATACATATATGTGTATATGTGTGTTTATATAGACACATATATATAGAACACACATGAACTATACATGTAAGTAGAGTATATATATAATTCACAAGTACAGCGTACACACCTAAATATGTCCACTCCACCCCATGCATGCCTATACACACATTCACAAAGGTGCCATGTATGTCTCTTCATATGACTGTCAAAATTTAGGGAATTTTTTTTAAGATTTCTTTTTATTATTCATTTCTGTGTAAGTCTCGGTGCCTGTGTGTGGTGCCTGATCTCCTGGAGCTGGAATTATAGGTGCAGTGGATTGCCTGATGACACTGGAGCTGGGAACCCCTGAAAGAGCAGCAAGTGCTCTTGACCACTGAGCAATCTCTGCAGCCCTAAGTTGGTTGGTTGGGTTTGTTGGTTGGCTGGGTTGGTTGGTTGGTTGGGTTGGTTGGTTGGTTGGGTTGGTTGGGTTGGTTGGGTAGGTTGGTTGGTTGGTTGGGTTAGTTGGTTGGTTAGGTTGGGTAGGATGGTTGGTTGGTTGGTTGGTTGGGTTGGTTGGTTGGTTAGGTTGGGTAGGTTGGTTGGTTGGTTGGTTGGCTGGGTTGGTTGGTTGGGTTGGTTGGTTGGTTGGTTAGGTTGGTTGGGTAGGTTGGGTTGGTTGGGTAGGTTGGGTTGGTTGGGTAGGTTGGGTTGGTTGGGTAGGTTGGGTTGGTTGGTTGGGTTGGTTGGGTTGGTTGGTTGGGTTGGTTGGTTGAATTGGTTGGGTTGGTTGGTTGGGTTGGTTGGGTTGGTTGGTTAGTTGGTTTGGTTTGGTTGGTTGATTAGTTGGGTTGGTTGGTGGGTGGGTTTGGTTGACACGTCCTTGTTTGCTTGTAGATGCTGGAGTTGAATTTAGGCCATCACACATGCTAGGCCCAAAGCTCTAACACCGAGATATATCTTTAGCTCCATTTAGCTGATCAGTTATTTTAAAGAATAGACAGAGAAGGCAGTGACTCATTATAAATTCTATCTGCCATTTGGGCTTGTTGGGTTTTTTGTTTTATTTTTTCAAGTCAAGGGAGCTTTGAGCCTGGTGTGCTATTGCACACCTATAATCCTAGTACTTAGATTAAGGGAGGGAATAATGAGTTTGAGGCCAAGGTATGTGCTATAGCAAGATGGTGTCTCCAAAAGGAGGTAGGGAGCGGAGAGAGCTTGAACTATCTAGGGTGGAGGTGGTCTGCTAGCAAACAGCACAGGAAATAGGTAGCATCAGGAGTCGCATGAACATATCCCTAAGCAAACAGGAGAGGGGATGTTAACCAAGCCAAAGCGATAGCCCTACAGTATAGGTATGAGAAAGACCTTTGGGACTGGGGATGGGGCAGAGAAGTGCCTTTGTTCTTCACTTCAAGTGCAGGGCAGCCCTGAGCAGACCCTGACATCTGACATCTGATTTGATGACAATGTGAGGAAGGGAAACAGGAGTGACAGAGGCAGGTCACTCTGCCAGGAGTGCTGTAGGGACTGGCCAGGATCCAGGGCATAGCCAAACCCTGGCCCAAGAGACTACAGGAGGCTAGCGTGCATGGCTGTGTAGCCTCCCCACAGCCCTGTGTTCCTCCATCTAAATGAATCTCAATGTGCACAACCAGAAGGGTTTATACGATGCCTGGAAGCTGAGGAGCTGGGGCAAGTCACTGCCTGGATCAGGACAAGACAGGGCCACTCAGTAGTCTTCATGGCAGAACCAAAAAACAAAGTCTACATTTGTAGTAATGAAATGCATTCAAACCTTTTCCATAATTTCAAATTTTTCCAATTCTGAAAGTTCTCAAAGTAATCTGAATAAAATATAAAAAGCCAGTAAGCAAGCAGATATTAAGAGAGAACAAAAGACCAATCTTTTCACCAAGGATTGGTTCTTTTTCTCAGTTCTTTTTTTTTTTTTTTTTTTTTTTTTTTTTGGTTCTTTTTTTCGGAGCTGGGGACTGAACCCAGGGCCCTGCGCTTCCTAGGTAAGCGCTCTACCACTGAGCTAAATCCCCAGCCCCTTTTTCTCAGTTCTTTGACATTAGTATAGGTGGGGAAAAGGAGCTCTGAGACCGGACGAGGAGTGGCTAAAGAGCAATGGGCATCAGTCTTCCTCTACAAACACAGCAGGATTGCAGGCGCAGAACCCAGGAAGGGCCCTCCAGGGCTTCTCTGGGGAGGACAGCATTCATCTGGCTCTGGGGAATAGGGAAGTTCTTAGGGAATGCTAAAACGGAAGCCAAGTGTTTCCAGAGCTACCACTTCTCCTGAGAAGCTTCTGCTCTACATGAGCGCTGTTCTGGTTTGGCACACCAGCCAGGAATCCCACCGGAAGCAGCTGTAGTGCCCAATCAACATCACCCATGGCAGCAGAGGCATTCTGTTCCTAGCAGCTCAGCACTCCTAACAGCTCCCCCCTGACACACAGTAGAGGCCACAGGTGCCCACTAAAAAGCTCCTGCCTCCACGTGACAAAGGCCTTTGGGAGCTTCTAGAATCTGCCTGCCGCAGCCCACCAGAACCCATTTGCTCTCAGCCTTGATGGCTTAGGCTGTGCAGCTTACCCCAGGCTCTCAGCCCGGCTGCTTTGTCACTAGCTTTGAGCCCACTGTGCAGAGCAGACGGCTGAGGTAACTGGGATGGATTCTGGCCCAGCATCTTGCTTTATTTCCATCAAGGGAGACCAGATCAAAACTCAAGGCCTCCATCTGCCAGGACGATGAACTGGTATAAAAAATGAAGGTGTTTATATGCCAGAGGCCCAGAGGCCTTCCCTGGAGGTTTCTGTGAAAATTGGATACGATTGGCACATTTATAAAGGTGCTTTTCGGGCAACGGGGACTTGTTTGGATGTCCTCTCAGAAACATGTATCATTTCAAGCAGACTATCCAGCACAGAGAGAACACAGACTCACAGTCCCTTGTTCCACATCCGGTCCCCGAGTTCTATTCTCACCCTGTTCCACAGACTCACAGCTAGTCTTAGGATGACGGCACCAGACAACTACCCTGATAGCACTTTGACCTCGTTTCTCATGCCCCTGCACATACAGCTCCTGCTGTACTATCTCCTCGCAGCTCCGTGAACACACTGGGCACACCCCCAACAGCCCTTGTGCCAATTCCCATGAGCACAGAACTCTTCATCTACCAACACCCTCTGCAAGGCCTTCCCAGATGCCCAGAGTCTATCCTAACTACCCTGTTCTAACTATAACTACCCGGATCTAACTACCCCACTGGCATGGACCAACACTACATTCTCCTTTTCTTGTTTCCTTTATGGCCTGGCATACAATATAAGCATTAGCTGATTGCAGCCATGTTTTGTGACCTCCACAAGGATGTCAATATGCTGGAGGAGTGCCCAGCCTTTCCCAGGAACATCAGGCATGTGAGTGAATCAAAGAACAAAGGGAGGCATTGCCCCAGCAACTTGCTAATAAAAGCTCTCTGCATAATAGTCCGGACTCCAGTACAACACATGTCCCAAGTCCCCAGCCTTTCATGTCATCTCTCGTGGGAAGCTTGTGAATAAGTGACACTCTTCTGTTGTGACAGTTCGAGGAGGTCCGTGATCTGTGACTGTTGAACTCTCCACTGCCTCATAGGGCTGCTGGCGGGCCCAGGGGAGGCTTATCTGGGAGGTCTCATCTCACGGCCATGGAGTCAGATCTGGCCTACCACTTGCAATCTCAGTAACACTAAAGTACCTGCACTCTCTCAGCCTGGGATGGAGCGGGGGCACGGAACAGCAATACCCATTTGAAGGCGCACAATAGGGCGGAGCTACTAACTAATGGAGATACTCGAGATGACCAGCATGAAGCAGGTGCTTGATCAATATTAACAACTATTATTCTTACACAGGTTTCCTAGACAGACTGTTTAAAAACAAGTCTCCTGCTAAAAACTTTGTAAACAACCTTTATAAGCTTCGGGGGGTGCGGGGAGAAGATATCTAAATAAAGCAACTAAGAAATACAGAACGCAGGAGAAATAGTCTTCCCCAGGAAAACAGCCTCCCCCATTGGTTATCCAATACCAGTTAGTCAGCCGAGTCATATACATACAAGCAACATTACATGGACTAATCAGGATAGATAGATAGATAGATAGATAGATAGATAGATAGATAGATAGATAATAGGTAGATGATGATAGATGATTGATAGATCGATCAATGATAGATGATAGATCAATAGATTGATCAATCGATTGATAGGTAGTCAAATAGATCAATTGATAGATAGATGATAGATAGATGATAGGTAGATAGATGATAGAAGATAGATGGTAGATAGGTGATAGATGATAGGTATAGATAGATAGATATAGATTGATCGAATGATCAATAGATGACAGATAGATGATAAATGATAGATTGATCGATCAATCAATAGATGATAGATAGATGATAGATGGATGATAGATGGCTAGATTGATCGATCAATAGATGATAGATAGATGATAGATGATAGATAGATAGTGTATGTATATTCTGATTAGTCCACGTAATATATATATTAGCATATAATATATATTAGTCCATATAATGTGTGTGCATATGTGTGTGTGTGACAACAATTAAAGAGAAAAGGGCCAGAGGGCTATGAATTTCAGAGAACAAGAGACGAAGGTAACATGGTTAGAATTGTGGGGTAGAAAGGCAAAGGGAAAACAATGGAATCATATTTTAATTTTACAAGTAAATAAACTAAAATTTGGAATCATCTCAAGGTAGTGTGAAAACCGGAGTCAGGGCCACAATTCAGAAGCCAGCATGAACATCTGCTGTCATGGGCCAGAGTCATCTCCATCCCTACTGATCACTAGCTATACTTGTACAAGAACATGAGGCACCACAAGGTCCCCGCTGGACCATTCAGTCAGCTCAGCTGACTCTGGAGACAGGAACGGAAAAGGAGGAGCCTGCCTCTGTTACATCATGGCTCCATAGATAGAAGGAAAGGATAACTCACACTGTCCATTGTTTCTGGACCAGTCAGATGATGTGAAGCCAGACACAGGGAGCCAGCAGCAAGACATGCAAGTGAGGCCTTTAAGAAGAATCTGGAAAGATGGCTCAGTGGTTAAGGGTGCTGGCTGTACTTAGAACACCTCAGTTCAGTTCCCAGCACCCATGTGGTCTGAGGATCTGATGCCCACAAAGTAATTTGCTAAATTATTAATATAGTATAAATTAAATTTATTAATCAGAGCCCAAGATTCTAAGAACAAGTGATAACTGTGAGCTCAGTCCCAAATACCAGTAGCCCCTCCAAGGCACAGATAACACGTCAGAAGATGGGGTGGGAAAGTACGTAAGAACTTGAAGTCAGGATAAAGGGCAGGGGCGGAAATGAGTGGGAGACAGGAAACTGGGAAGTAAGAGTAGTCAGTGTGCATTAAGTACATTATGAAATTCAGTAATAAGTTTATAGTAATAAGTAATAATTCAGTTTCCCTTCAGAAAAGAGCAGGCCTACCAAGAGATCGTGGATCTGGGGGAGAAGGGGAGGTCGGGAGGGGAAGAAGGAGGGGAAGGAGGGGAAAATGCAGTTGGGCTGTAATGTATGAAAGAAGATAAATTAAAGAAAAACAAAGTGAATAAAGCATGCATGTTCAGCCCACTGAATTAATATAAAATCGGCATCCACTGAATCACCCACAGTTCAAAGTTTAGACTTCTACCAACACATACATCTTCAAGGTACTCACTCCTTCCTTCTCAGGCCCAGGCGTCACTCTCTTTCATGCAAGTAGCCAGTCATTAACTTATACAGTAGCACAGTGGCTACTTTTTATTAATGTTTTAGGTCTTAATTATATATAGCCCAACTAAATAAAATTAAACAATATGTACTTTCTTTTAAAAAAATACACCTCGGAATGTATTTGATCAATAAAAAAATATTGAGAAATTATACAGAAATGGTTAGTACATGAAGACAGTAGAGTGACCATAATGGAAACATAGCATTTTTGTTAAAAAAAAAATTATGGTGTCTGAAATGCTAAGGAGACACATGTGTCAAGGGATGAAATGATAAAGAGGCCAGATGAGGTTAGCATCATATTAGACAGCACCGAAGAAGGGAGGGGCAGAAATAGAACAAGCTGCTTAGGTCCAAACTTTGTAAAATGAAGGAAAGATATAAAGACTCTCTTTCCAAAACTAGAGGCATGTTTCAACTAGAGATGCAAAGAGCAGTATAAGACCAAAAAAATGCCCAAAGCATTTTAAAGATTTGGCTAAAAATTATGAGCAAATGCACAGATCCAAAAGAAAACATAAAGAAAATTAAACCAATGTGCATCATAATCAATTACCTAAAAGGAAAATCTTAAATGCTTCCAGAGGGCTGGTGAGCTGACGCTGCAAGAGAGGGTGCTTGTCACCAAGCCTGGTGACCTGAGGGCAATCCCTGGACCCACACAGTGAGAGAGAATCAACTCCCGCAACCTGTCCTCTGGCCTCCACATCAACACCATCACACATGTGCATTGACACACATGTGCACATATATGTGCATATATACACATGTTCACAAATAAACGTGAACAGTGTATTTTTTCAAGCTGCCACAAAAATAAAAACCATAGAGTAGCCTTAATGCCATTCGTATATATCCCATAAATGCCACTGTATACTTTTAATATATATAAACAATAAATTTTATTTCAAAGTAAAAAACATTATGTACAAAAGGGTGGACACAGACATGGTAGATGGAAGATGTTCTAGAAAGAAAATGCGGGTTGGGGATTTAGCTCAGCGGTAGAGCGCTTGCCTAGCAAGCGCAAGGCCCTGGGTTCAGTCCCCAGCTCCGAAAAAAAAAGAAAGAAAATTAAAAAAAAAAGAAAGAAAATGCAACCCAGAAGCAAATGGAACGTTATCCCTGACCAGTGAAGAGAAAACTGTCAATGGCCAGGGTGACAATGGCTTTCAGATATGAAAGTAAAATTACGAGTTTTTCCAACAAACAAAAGCTAAACTAATTCCCAATCCAATATGTCTAAGCTACAAACAATATTAAAAGAAGCCCAAAACACAAAAGAAAAATACCAGAAGGAATTCCAGATTTTGAAAAAGAAATCAGAAACAGAAAAGACATTAACATAAAGACATGTCTCTTTGTCTTCAAAGATAATAGACCATTTAAAACAAAAATAATACTAATGCCTTATAATAACATAGAAGTAAGGGTGTATGATAATTATAACCTAGAGAGTAGTGAGAAGGAAATAGATTACTGTAAGATATCATACTATGTGTAGACTAATAGTGCATTAAAGTGAACTGTGGTGAACTGAAGATGAATATTACAAATGGCGTCAATAATCAACCCCTAAGTTATCTTTCTCAAAAAAAAAAAAAAAGACATAGCTAAAAAGATAGTAAAGGTGATTAAATTGGCCAATAAACTAAAATGAACCCAAAACTGGAAAAGGGATCTAATAAAACTTGAGAGTAGAAAAGCCATAGCAAAAAGACCAAGTTATACGGTCATATTAAACACAAACGAATTAAATCCCAAATTAAACTGCATAGGTTTAAAAACTCAGTTAAAAAATGACTGTGGGGGTGGCAAGTAGCTGAGTGATAGAGCACTTGCCTAGAACACACAAAGACCTGGGTTCAATCCCTACCACATCCCCTAACACACACACACACACACACACACACACACACACACACACACACACGCACCATACTGAGTGCTTTTTATAAAAAAAGTCTTTAAATATAAACATGCACACAGGTTGACAAATGATAGGGAAAGATACGCGGTATTAACACTAATCAAAAGACAAAATGACAGGCTGGGGAGGTGGCTCAGCGGTTAAGAGCACTGACTGCTCTTCCAGAGGTCCTGATTTCAATTCCCAGCAACCACAGGGTGGCTCACAACCATCTGTAATGGGATCTGATGCCCTCTTCTGGAGTGTCTGAAGACAGCTACGGTGTATTCATACACATTAAATAAATAATAATTAAAAAATAACAAAATGACAACATTCATATCAGGGGAAGAAAACAGGTTTTGGAGAGTCAACTGGAATGCAGACTCATGCGTATGCTTCTGCACTTGGGGTTGACAGCAGACCCTTCTCAGCAATCCCCCTGTCCCAGCTTGCCTGACCGTGTCTTACGTCTTCTCTGCTATAGCCCCAGCTGCCTTTTCACTTCAGAGAAGTGGACTCTTGGAGCATGCGCTAGGTAGAATACCCCAGTGTGCCACAAAACTGTATGCCCCAAAGTAAGGAAGCTATAGAGAAGAACTCAAGGACGATACTATGACTGTGCCATCCACAAGCGCACCGAAGGTTTAGCACTTTTCCTTTTCCTTTTGCCTCATCATTAGTCTCTGTTCGGAAACAGCATCCTGATGAAAACCTTCCACTGTGGGTGAGTGGCTCCTCGTCGGCGCTGGAGTGTATATGTAAACCCAAGCCAGTTCGAGAGCCTGGCTCAGCCTGGGTCACCTGGACCCCTCCCCACACCTCAGGTACTTCTGCCCCGGAGCCACACACCTGGATCCTTCCAGTCACCTAACTGAGCCATCAGCTCGTCAGAAAAGTGCCCCATGACCGTCCTTTAAGCACTGCCCCAGTCATTCTTGGACAGCTTATCTTGTACTCTGTCCAGTATGAGCTGCTGACCTTTCCAGTAACTTTGGTTTTCTCTCTCTCAGCACCAGAAGAGGGCTGGACAGTATCAAAGACCTCAGCCTTGCGTCATATCACGGGCAATGGCCCAGGTCCTGGGGAATGGCTCTCAGCAGATGCTTGCTGGGAGCACATACAAAGGCTTCAGGCAGCAAGAGGGGACCAACACACAGGTCAGGCCCTATCCCTGGAGGACAGCATATTGAAGAAAATGGGGTTGGTTGGGGGTGGGGGTTTGTAGGGAGTTCCAGAAAGTACATGCCTCCACATTTGATGGTATCCTCTCTCTTGTTAAAAAAAAAAAAAAAAAAAAGTCACAGAATGAAATCAACTTTTCAGATGAGAGGAGAAGCCACTGTATCTAGCACCAGATAATTCTATTAAATGAAAGAAGAAAAAACGTAATCAGAACACAAGGATCTGATCAGATGTTCTCTGTCCAGATGCAGGTGCTGCACCTGCAGATACCCAGGTGACACCTGTGCTAAGGGCAACCAGGTGGCACAAGCTGAGCCAGGCATGGGTTTACATATACACTGTATTTACATATACATATATACATACACACACATACACATCCATATACAATGCATTTACATATACATTGCACTGGTATGGGTGTGTTCACACGCCCCAGCACTGACTGACGTGAAGCCACTCATTCCAACAGAAACGTTTTTCATTAGGATAATATTTCTAAAACAGAAAGTAATAAGGCAAAAGGAAAGTGCTACACCTTCAGAGCACTTGAGGATGGCACAGACAGTCGTATGTATAAGTTTCCTACTTTGGGGCATACAGTTTTCCAGCATATTGCACTATTCCAACCAGCCCAAGCACCAAGAGTAGACACCTCTAGATATAACTGTGTCCTCTATGTCTCACCAGCGCAAAACAGACAGCAACCTGCTAACGATTGTTTGAAGTTCCAACCTAACACCAGATGTCCCCCACTCTGGTCTCTGGTCTCTGGCCCCCCACTCTACCACACCACACCAGTAGGACATCTAATGCACCTTTGTTTTTACACATTTTCAATGACACAGCTAATGTCGTCATGGGCTTTGTGTTTATGTCATGGCAGGGAGGACTGAGGCTCCCTCTGAGGCAGTATGGTCTTCTGGGGCCTTTCCCATTAGGAAGGAATGAGTGAGTGGCACACAGCCAAGGATAGACCAGCACAGTAAGGGCAGTACTTGTGGACTGCCTGTGGGCAGTTTTAGCCCAGCACTCCAAAGGCCACCTTGACGACTTGGGACTAGATGAACTGGTCTATGGATGGACACATCTGGCAATGTGGCACTTAGGCACTCACGGGTACCATTTTTGCTAAATATATCTGCAGCCGCTGAGATCTTCCTGGCTCGCAATAAAGAACTCCCCCAAACCAAGCAGACACAGGGAGGGCGACCTTGACTCCTGCAGATCTAGGGGCAGAGTATCTCATTACCACGCCTCCAAAAGCAGACCGGAGTTCTGCAGTGCTGACAAGGTTCAGGGGGAGGACGAGCTGAGGTTTAAAAGGGTTCCTACCGGGGGAGGACAGGCGACGGTGTTCCAACTCAATTCCCACCACAGATTCGCTGGTACAATTACCATTTCTAAATAATTAGCACTCTAGGTCTCGGAGGAACGGAACGGGAAGGAAATAGTTGGCGATGAGCTTGTTTACTCCTCCAACTCAGAAAATAGCATCGTGAGGACAATGTGTGGCCATGACGCATCTGTGGAGGTGGAGGACACAGACCTCAAAGAGCTATGGCCCGTCCCTCCATGCAGATATCCAGGCCTGAGAAATTCCTCCATGGGGAAGTTCAGTGCCTTGCCCACATCTAGGAAGAAAGGGTTTCTGTTGTTGTTTTCTTTTCCTATTAGATCCAATAGATCATACATTAGGTAGGTGTATATACTCATTTCAATTTTTTAATTAGATGGGTGGATTTTATTGATCATAAGCCTCCAATGATTTATAAAGGGGTTTTTGATTTGGTGTCAGCATGTGGACTTAGGTTAAAATTTTAAACTTCCTTGCTAGTACTGTCCTAGCTTTCTGAGTGGGTCACTTTCATTGCCAGACTCGGTCTCTCTGCCCACTCACCAGCATTGCCTAAAAATACCTCTGCTGGATTTTCCAGACAACCTACCATGTGGCAATCAGTGTCAGAGAAATCAGCTGTGCCCCGGTCTGCCACCGCTGGCTCTCTGTACAAGCAGACCCTGTACAGACAGCAGGCCATGCACTCACACCCTGCTCTCCATAAGCACAGGCCATTGGAGGATGTGTGCCTGTCCTATGTGTAGAGGCCTTGGGAATTAAGGAATGCACAAGAAATACCCCCAATTCCCACACAGAAGTGCTGACAGAGGCACATTTTCTCCTAGGAAGTTTTCCATGCTTATACCTGTCTTGAAACAAAAACATGTCTATAAGGACTAAAAGACCAAGGTAATAGTTACATAATTATTCTCTAGCAATAAAAATATATGTTCTTTCTCCTGTAAACATAAAAGTGGCATGTGCCCATTGAGGAAAACTTAGAAAATTCAGAAATGTGAGAAACTGAGTAGCATTGATCCAACCTCCCACAGAGACATCACAAAGCTTCAGCTGTACCTTCCTGTGTGTGCACCATACGTACAGACACATGGGTAACTTTACATTGTAGTCACTATTTTTTACACATCTTTCGCATGTGCCAGTGTACTGGGTGTATATCTTCATGTCATGAGTCAGTTCTGAGAACACTAATTGCTACCTAATAATCATTGTGCTTTAGCAATGCAGTCGCTCATCCACTTAAAATCCTCTTATTATGTGGGGCTATTAGATTGCTTCCATCTGGTAAGCAAGTTAACACTATCGTGAGTATTTTCTGTACATAAATTTAGTATTTCTCTGACTTCATCCTAAAGGTAATTTCAGAAGGGGGGAAATTTCGAATCCATAAATGGTTTTTAAAGTTTCTCATGTGCATGAACACTGAGTCCTCTGGAAACCTGATTTTACAGCCATCCTGGGACCTGAGATGATATTCGCAGGCTCTGCATTTTATGGCCAAAGCCCAAGTATTACAAATCTCAGACAATGGTGAGTGAGACGGTGGGCAAGCCACGTGTGTGCACAGGCTCCGTGTCTGAATGGTAGAGTCAGCCTCACTCTGAGCTGGCAGGTAGCTATCTATGCTCATATTGTGAAATACGGGCTCAACATCTGACTAGGATATGCATGGCTGGATGGAACTGATGAGGCATGTGAGGAGTTAAAGACAGTTACGCCAAAGGTCCAGCAATGTAGCAGAGTACACTGTAGACGAGAAATCCAGGGACTTTCAAACTAGAATTAGTTCTTAAATGAACCTAATCATAGTAACACAGGAGCGAGGATAAACATCACTGTGGCCTCCATCTATAAGGATCTGTGCCCAATTCTCAACAAAAGTAGTCTCCAGGAACACTCACGGAGCGCTGAGCCCATGGGTTCAGACTCTAATACTATGCCCACTCTCCATCAGCTGAAGGGGACGGGTACCAGGAAACAAGACGCCCTCAAATGTCTGAAGCTACTGCAAAGCTTCCACATAAAGGAAGCTCTGGCCGTGTTTCGGTTTTCCCCACATGCAAAAGTATAAGAATCCTCTGTTTGAACTCCGAAACATAGATCAGACCCGACTTGAGGTCTCAATTGTGTAGAGTATGCAACTACATAGTCTGGCTCACCAGCTAGCTGGTCTAACACGTGCATCCCGCTCCCTAAAGAGCTGAGAAACTGGGGTTGGGGATTTAGCTCAGTGGTAGAGCACTTGCCTAGGAAGCACAAGGCCCTGGGTTCGGTCCCCAGCTCGGATTTAAAAAAGAACCAAAAAAAAAAAGATCTGAGAAACAACTTCTGGGCCACTGAAATTATCTCTGTATCAAAACTACAGAAGGCAGCAGGAGGGTCTACTATGGTCCTACAAGGGTAGTTGCAAGGTGATGTATGCCAGCATCTCCAAAGATCTAAATTCAGCCATCAATCTTGTGATCACTCCATTTTTTGCTTGCCGCCACTGCCAATGTAAAATTCACTAACAGTGACACATATTTTAAGCTAGTATGTACACTTAACTTATTGAGTCTTAAAGTACAAACAGTGAGTGTTCCAGGACGCTCGGATATTAAAAACCTTTGCCTCTCCTCAGCACTCTCTTGGCAAGCTGTGGGTGCTGTGTCTGCTCATCACTTGCCCCTTACAGGCCACCGTCTCCTCTGACTGAATGAACTCTGACCTGTGCTAAGTTCTACCTTACAAATCTGGCCCTTTTTAACTCCCAGATGTGGTGTCATGGTTAGGAACAAAAGATTTGGTCATATTCTCTGCTTTGAGACTACAGATCTTCTTGGGGTTTCTCAATTCCCGATGCTATATACACCAACTCTAGCTGCTCCCTCCCTCAGCTATGATGGATGGATACCTGGAGCCTTCCCCTGCAGACCCCTTTCTTCAGCATCAACTACAGGCCCGGACCCACTGTGAATGCTCAGCTAGAAACGCTACAAACAACACTGGTCTCCAAACATGGATGCCCAGCACACCCACTGATAGCCTAGCCTCCCTTAGAGGAGTGTGGCTCCGGCCTCTCTAGAAGCTCTGACAGTAGTGGGCTCTCCACATCTACACAGGCTTGACCTCCTCAGCTCCTTAGAGCGTTTGACATTGTAGTCAGCAGTCCTATACTACATTCTTTCCCAAATTTACTAACAAACTATACAACTCGCTTCCTTGTGATATTTATAAGCCCATGTGATTCATTCCGATAAAACACCTTATAGTAATCATATTATTTTTATTAATTCTTAATTCTAGTCGCTAATGGATGGGAATGGAAGGAAATGATTGCTTTCAGGACCGTCTCTTCCACGTAAACAAAGTAAAATTCTCCCCAATCACCCGTTTAAGAACTCTGGAAATAAAAGGTTGGAGGAATCCAAGAGTCCCTTATTCAAGAACAACAACTAGATGGTGGTTAAGAACAGCACATGGTAAGAAGGTGTTTGTAACTTACCCTATTCTCATCCCCTTCCCAGGTTCGCTGAGAGCTCAGGGTCAGGAGGCAGCAGCTACCAGAAGGCAGGGCAGGAGTTCACCTCAGCAAAACCACCTACATTTGACAAGGAAGAATGGCATTCAGTAAGCGAAGCATCTACCTCCCTCCAAAAGCTAGAAAAGGAGAGAAACTTCAACCCCATTCAATCATAAGCAACAATAAATATTAGGATAAAATATGCGAATGGACAGAAAAACAAGACCAAAAGTCGGTGCCTTGCAAACAAAACAAAACTAAAGAAAAAAGAAAAACTAAAACCACTAAAATCAAGAAATAAAAGACATTACTACTAAATGTACAAAGATAAAAAAGAATAAGGAAACAGAATAATTTATATCAACAAAATAGATGAAATTAATAAATTCCTATAAACATAAACTAAAAACAAAAACAAACAACAAAAAAACTAATCCTAGAAAATATAAACAAACTTGAAACAAGTAAAGAGATTGAATTAGGAAAAGAAAAAAAACTTTCAGGGGCTGGAGAGATGGCTCAGAGGTTAAGAGCACTGACTGCTCTTTCAGAGGTCCTGAGTTCAAATCCCAGCAACCACCTGGTGGCTCACAACCATCTGTAATGGGGATCCAATGCCCTCTTCTGGTGTGTCTGAAGACAGCTACAGTGTACTCATAAATAAAATAAATAATTCTGTAAAAAACAAAACAAAACAAAACAAACAAAAACTTTCCCCAAGTGGCTTTTTGGTAAATTCTCCCAAGTGTTATTTTTTTAAAAGGAATGCCAGTTCTTCCTCAACTCTTCCAAAGAACATAAGGATAGACCATCCTCTTCTAATCTATGTCATTTTTATGAGGCCAGCAATATTCTGACACCAAAAACATTAAAAAAAAAATCACAGAAACCTGAGACAAACATAGAGCCTGAGACAAATCACAGCAAAGCCCTAGCAGATTAAATCCGGAAGTACATGTGGAGGATGATTCAGCATGGCAAAGTGGCATTCATCCAAAACTCCAGGCTTACCATCCAAACTGTAAGCAGTGTCACAGGAGTGGAAGTGCACAGTCCCACACTTACCCTTAACCCCACACACACAAGGCCAGCACTCGGGAGGCAGGGGTAGAGGTGAGAGGGTTTCAACTTCAAGGGCAGCCTGGGGTACAGAACTGAGAACTCAGGCCTATAACCCAGGGACAGCTCAGTGACAGAGCGAAGCAGTAAGTCACTCATCCCTACACTGTTGAAGTGATGGTATATATTCCCACTCTTAACTTCTGTTCTTGGCCTTCCTTTTTCTACTTTCTGTTAGCTTTTTTACTTTGAAACGTGAATTTTCAACTTTATCTTTTTAAAATGCAGAATTTTAAAGACATCAACTTGATTCTGAGTACTACGCTTTCTGTAAGTCTTATTTATTTACCCTGTTGATCAGTTGGTAGTAGATAATTCCACTGTGACTTATGTAATTTGGATGATCTTTAATTTTTTTTCAAATGTCAAACACATAGGCTTTCCTTCACTATCATCTCTCACTTGACTTTTTGGTCAAAGAACATGGTCTGAATTTGAGATTTAATGAGCAAATATAAGATAGATTTGTTTTTTAATGTTTCATATATTTCAAGGGATTATATATTTTCTATAGGTTACAAGTTTTGTATATGACCACAGGACTGAACTTTCTGTGTACCACTAAACCCTTCAATACTATTTTTATGTGTGCATGTGATCTACCTATTACTTTAAACGGAACACAATAGCTCACGTGATTGCATATTTATCAATGTTTCCAAGTCAGTCAATTCACCTCATGAAGATTATCACCACGTTTGTATGTAAGCATTCGGAATAGCTGGGGTTCAGTTAACAGATACAGTGACAGAGCACTGAACAGGGCTTCAGTCAGTGACAGACCACAGCAGCCCCATCAGAGTATACCAGAGCTGAGCCAGGAGAGAATTGCTTGAGCCTAGGATTTCAAGGTCAGCCTGAGAAGTACAGTACAAAATAAATTATGAAAGAACTGAAAACTTCCTGTTTCCCAGGGGTAAAGCAACCACTGTCATGCCATAGCACACTCCTTACTCGTGTGTTGTGACGCTGATATAGACAAGCCCGCTGTACTGCCATTCACATAAGACAACAGCACAAACAATCACACAGAGTATATAATACTGCATAGGGACAACAGACTATGCTTATCGTATTGTATTTTTATCATGTTCTTAACGTATACTGTTTCGACTTGGAAAAAGTTAGTTTACTATAAAGAAGCTTCAAATTGGGCTTTTGGGGTAGTCAAGAAGAAGAAACTGTTACCATAGGAAGGGACAGCTCCATGCATGCCATTTGCCTTGAAGACCTTCCAATAGAACAAGGCGTAGAACCTTGGGTGTGAACCAGGTGTGATCCTCTGGGTCACAATTGCTTTGGGGGTCATATATAGCCTACATATCAGATATTTCCATTACGATTCACAACAGTAGCACAATTACAGTTATGAAGTAGCAATGAAATAATTTTATGGCCAGGGGACCAGCACAACATGAGGGACCGTATGACAGGGTCACAGCTTTAGGAAGATTGAGGACCACTAGTCTAGAAGTAGAAGACAGTAACACTGACGGCCATATTGTTGAAGGCCTAGGCTAATGTGAATGTCTGGGTAGTTTGTTTTAACCACTTTTCCTCCCCAAAGAGCCAAGAGCTTTCTGAGGGGGAGATGAGAGTACAATTATTGCTAAAGAAAGAAAAACTTTGGGAAAGTACATCAGGGAGTGTGTGCATAGGCCACCACCCTCACAGGGACAAGAAACACTCAGCATGCCCCTAGTCACCAAAGCAAAAGCAAGCAACGTCTGACCAAGTGGCCCTGTACATGTGACATTCTTGCAGTCAGGTAGCAGACTTCCTCTGAGCTGACAAAGAAAAGACTGAAATCTGACACTGAGCAAGGAAGGTCTAGTTTGCTCTAGTTATAGCTTGGATCTAAAATATTTGCTGTAGTGAGAATTTTGATTTCTTTTAAAAAAAAAACAACAACAATTATGTTATATGAATGTTTGTTTTAATCCCAGACGTGGGATGAGAGGCTGCTTCACAGCAGGTGATTACGATTTGCCTCGTGCACTAGCAGGAATGTGATTTTTGCCAGCTGCAGATCGTTTAATTCTGGGAACTCTGGAGGGGGTATAAATGGGAGAACCCAAGAGAGCTGCTGCTCCCTCGGCGCTGCATTTGCTGGATTGCTGGATATTCTGATGATGAAGTTTGGATTTGCCCCAGGAATCCCCTTTTCCCTCTAATCTCTCTCTCCTACCTAGTGTTGAGGGACTGGAGAAGAATAAAGGTGGGAAGGGAGGAAGAGGTATAAGAACCCAATTATAAATACACACACACACACACACACACACACACACACACACACACACGAGTTTCCTACAAGCTTACATGTTTCAACATTTGGTCCCGAGCTGGTAGCATTTGAAGGAAAGGTAGAACTTTTAGAAGGTGAGGCCTGGCTGTGATGAGTGGAACTCTAAGAGGAGTGGGCCTTAATAATTACATCCTAGCCCCATTTCCTGCCCTCCTATTTCCTAATCTGCTTAGATATGAGGAGTCCCAGCAGAATGTCCCGACACCATATGACAGACTATGCTCCACTTTGCTTTCTGTTATGGTAATAAAACACTGAACAAAAGCAACTTGGGGAAGGAAAGGATTTATTTGGTTTATTCTTGTAGGTCATGGCCCATCACTGACTGAAGTTCCAGTGAGAGCTCAAGCAGGGACTGAAGCAGAAACCCCAGAGAAGTGTTACTGACTGGCTTGCTCCTAGGCTCCTGGTCATCTGCCCTCTTAAACAGCCCAGGCCTCCTTGCCCACCTGCCAGGGTGTGATGGTTTGTATATGCTCGGCCCAGGGAGTGGCTCTGTTGGAATGGGCGTGGCTTGTTGAAGTAGGTGTGTCACTGTGGGCATGGGCTTTAAGACCCTCATCCTAGCTGTCTGGAAGTCAGTATTCTGCTAGCAGCTTTCAGATGAAGATGTAGAACTCTCAGCTCCTCCTGTACCATGCCTGCCTGGATGCTGCCATGTTCCCACCTTAATGATAGTGGACTGAACCTCTGAACCTGTAAGCCAGCCCCAGTTAAATGCTGTCCTTATAAGAGTTGCCTTGGTCATGGTGTCTGTTCACAGCACTAATACCCTAACTAAGACACAGGGATGACCCTACCCACATTTGGCTGGCTGGGTCCTTCTACATCATACCCATAGGCCAATCTGATGGAAGAAATTCTTGAATTGAGGGTCCCTCTTCCCAAGTGTGTGAAATTGACAGCTAAGACTAGCATCACAAAGTGCATGCCTTCAGACAAAGCACTATCTAAAATAACTCTTCCTGCCAGTAAGTTACTTTACTGAGGTGTGGTTATTTCTTTTCACTACAACTGCAATGCTTGGTGGTGTTTGTCAATGCAGTCTACAGTGACGAGCCTCTAGACACATGAGAGAGTGCCTGGGGAAGGTTAGCTTCCGACCACGACTGGGATTGTCTTGATTATTCTGAGGTGGGAGGACTGGCCCTAAAAATGGGCGGCACCATTCTTTCGGCTTCGCCTCTGGACACCACAAAAGAGGAGAAGGCTGGCTGAGCACAGTCTGCCTCACCCTCTGCTTCCTGACTCCAGATGAAATGCCTCAAGTTCCCACTACCATGACCACCAAGCTCCCCGCCACGGTAGACTGTGGTCTTGAAGCATGAGCCAAAACAAACTCTTCCTTAAACTGCTTTTGCCAAGTACTTTCTTAGGAATGCTTTGTCCATGTATGTGTCTGTACACCACGTATGTGCCTTGTGCCCATGGAGGCCAGAAGAGGGTAACATATACCCCTAAGACGGGAGTGACAGGCAGTTATGGGCTGCCATGTGGGTGCCATGTGGGGACTCCAGCCCTCGTTCTCTCAAAGTGCAGCCAGAGCTCTTACCACTGAGCTATCTCCCCAGTCCTATTGTCTGAATACTTTATCATGGCAACAGGAAAAGTAACGACGACAGCATCACAAAACAGAGCTAACAGAGCACTTCATTGGCAAAAGTCCTGAGAGGAGCTGTGGGAGCAGATTTACAAATAGGATCCCTCTCCAGCACAGGGATCTACTTGGGACAAAAGGGATCAATCATGTGTCCACAGAGAACGCAGTGCAGCTGACAGTCACATGCCACCGTGCTTTTCATCTCCATTACCAGAGATGGCGCTGCTGTGGAAATAAGGCCCCGGGGGGCCTGTTTGAGATGACAGAGTGGAGGTGGGGACACTAGAGTCCTACCCACTGCACACTCCCAGCTCAAGCCATGCAGGCGGCTCTCTCCTGACAGGCGGCAGAGCAAGCAGGGAGTCAGGGGTGCAGGCACATTTTCAGGGAGTCACACACTGCAAGGAGAGAAGTCAGGTTCGTAGATAGCTTTGATAAAAGGTTAGATGGAAACCTCCACCTTTGTAAGGTGCAAAACCAAACATGGCCTCCTCCCAGGTAAAGCAGAACTATACAAAAGGCAAGGTTCTGCTGACATGTGGACAGAAGTGGGCATACAGTCTTCTGAAGGGCAAACTTGGCAGAGGGAAGCCATAAGCAAAGTCAGAGGCTCGGCCCAGCTTGGATGAAGCCCTAACCAAACTATAGGGACACATGGTCAGCAAGCTGTAGAGGCAGGCTACAAGCCAATGCTAGAGATACGGAAAGAAAGACCAAGGCACCAGCCAACGGGGCTTTGCTGTAAAAGATCAAAGGAGGCCAAGTTCAATGTCAGAACAATAGTAGCATGATACGATCTGGGATAGTCTAGACATTCACCCGCTAAATTCTCCTGACCTATATGTACTGCAAAGGTTCAATAGCATGCAAATAAATTACACAGTAGAAGCAAGCTCACTAGAAATGTGTAATCATAATTATTGTAGGCATCAAGAGCAAATTAAGCTAACTGGCCACAGAACACTGGCAGGAGGAGACTCAGAGGCAAATCATCCGGGGGAAGAGAGGCCCAAGAGAATCAGTTTTCAAAACTGGTCCACCAGATAAAAACCCCCGCAAAGTCAGGAAGCGGCACATTAAAACCACGAGCTATAAGCTTATACCTACAAGAACTAAAATACAAAGACAAACCCTGGGAGACATACTGTGCAACACCAACTCTAATCGGCGGGAAGTGAGACAGAGTCGGGACCACTCAAAGATGGCTGGACAGCTCCGTACAAAGTAAACATGCTCTGACCATAGCACCCCACCATTTTGCTACCTGGAATACCCCCAACTGAGATACATTCTCACAAAGACCCATACACAAGTGTTAACACTGGCTTAATTTAAACTGTCAAAAATGGAAGCAACCAAGGTGTCTCTTGATGGATAAGTGGGTAAGCAATAAAAAGACATGAGCTGGGGTTGGGGATTTAGCTCAGTGGTAGAGCGCTTGCCTAGCAAGCGCAAGGC
Source organism: Rattus norvegicus (assembly GCF_021556685.1). Classification (NCBI taxonomy): domain Eukaryota; kingdom Metazoa; phylum Chordata; class Mammalia; order Rodentia; family Muridae; genus Rattus; species Rattus norvegicus. The sequence continues at coordinate 12,496,866 of NC_141553.1, read as the reverse complement.
CCTGGGTTCGGTCCCCAGCTCCAAAAAAAAAAAGAAAAAAAAAAGAGTAAAACTTCTCACTAAAGGGACCCCACTTATGGGCACTGTAGGCACTGCACTCATATGGTACATGGGCATATATGCTGGCAAAACACCATACACAGAAAGTTAGGGGTGGTGGGGTGTGTATGTGTGTGTGTGTGTGTGTGTGTGTGTGTGTGTGTGTGTGTATGTGTGTGTTATGTCTGATGTGTATGTTGTTTGTGCAATGTGCGTATGTGTGTGTACATGTTGTATGTATGTGTGTGTGGTGTCTGTGTAAGTTGTATGCATATATGGTGTGGGTGTGTATATATGGTATGCACATGTGCATCTTTCAAGAACAACAAAAAAAGGGCATTTGAGAAACCATCATCTCCAGGAAGGGCCTGAAGAGATGGGGATTACCTGTAATGGGACTTTGGAAAAGGAAAGGACACGAGAGGGAAACTGAGTAACCCTGAAGACCAGATCTTGGTAGTAGTGCCTCTGAGATACGGTGACCAGGACAAGTGTCCTTTGCTGATGTCAAATGACAATCTTGGTATGGGAGTGTGTAGACTTTCTCTTTAATCTTTGCAATGGGTCTAGAAGCTTATAACCCTAAAGTAAAACATTAAAAATCAAAAACAGCATCAAAGAAAAAGTCCCTGTCAACTCTTAGAGGGCGAAATGCAACTTTTTCACAGCAGCATAAATTCTGAAAACCTATCACAGATGACAGGGCAAAGGTGTGTCCACAGGGGAGGTGTGTCCAAGTGGCAGAACAACTCTGAGCTGGGAGTATCTGGGGCACTGGGTTACTTGTAGTATATTTAAGAAGTCATATTTTCTCTGCCATGGTATGGGGTGAGCTTGGTTTTAAAGAAGCAAACTATACAACCGCTGACTCAAAAATATTCCTTAATTCCAATGTTGAATATTCAGCTTAAGACACTGAATATGGAGAGAGAGACAGAGAGGGAGGGAGGGAGGGAAGGAGGGAGGGAGGGAGAGGGAACGAGAACTCTTCCGTTAGTAGGTCATAACCTCAAGAAGCCCCTCTTGATGAGCGCTTGCCATGTGTGCGGTCTTCCTGTATACTGCTATAGTCCTCCCACCGACTCCACAGTTCATCCTCAGGGTCCCTCTGCCTATAGCTGCGCTGCTCAAGGTGTGCCCAGTAGACCTGCCACACAGCCACACCCATCCACAAGCAGAGCTCTCTAAACAGTAACCTCTCCTTGAGTGGTTCGTGCAAAGCCCCTACAGGGACAAAGGGCTCTTCCTACCAGAAAAATATCAGGCAGTGGCGTCTGGAGTCCGTCTTGAAACCGGGCCAGGGCCTAAAAGCTTCCAGAGCTGTATGAGTCACACCCATCAATATGCATTAGTTTGGGGTGGGTACCCTTAAGGGGTGTTTCTGAGCCAGGAAGGGATTAACCCTTTCGTTTCTCTATCAAACTCTCTGGCGTGCTGTGCTGACTGGCTTTCCTGGCTTTACTTAAAGAGACTGACTCTTTCACCTCTCCATAATAAGTTAAGCTACGTTTTACAGATGGTTCCCTCACTTTATGTCCTGAACATGTGAAGTTCTGGAAAAACGATTCCAAAAGTCCTATAATGTCCATACCACAGGTACTGACTTATTGGTTAAAACTGTGTCCCAAATACATCCCACAAGCAATTTAATCTGGGCAAGACTCAAGACATCAGATTCCCTCTAACCCCTCCACATACACCTCCCCCCACTAGGTAGTGGACAAGCTTCAGGACACCTTCAGGGTGACCAGAACATGACTCATCTCCTCGGTGAGACAGGCTGCTGCAATATAAACAGACACACACACACACACACACACACACACACACACACACACACACGGCACTAAAGATGTGACCCTAAATATGCTCCTTTTCCACAGGACCAGTCACCAGGTCTGTAAAGAGTGTTGCTCATGGAGACCTAGGACGAAGCACGGAGAAGGAACAGGGTTCAGGCTTCCCTAAGCCAGGCTCACCTTCTCGGTCCTGTCATTTCCAGTAAACAAGGGCTCTGAAGCCAGAAGCCTAAGGAAAATCAAGACCCAGTGAGCTGGCCCTGAGGAATCCACACATGCTGGCTGGAAGCAGAAGCAGTGTTGTGAGGATGCTGGGATGAAGACGGGGCTCTGGACCTATGCAGACAGTTCAGCACAGAGGCTCTTGACACTTCGCCACCTACACTCTTCCCCTCTCTAATAACAGCAAGCAGGCAGTACACAGGGAAGCAAGGCGAGGCCCCCTCCTTCAGAACCTCCACTGCACTTGGATATCATGACCCTAATAACCCGAACTGTACTTGGCAGCCGCCCTCTGGAGCAAATCTGATTACGTCTGCAGAGGATCATGTGTCTGAGCCAGAGTCTCTCATTGAACGGACATAAAACGTGCAGGCTCCCGGTCCCCGTATCTACTGGATCTAGATCTCGATTTTTAAAATTCAGGAGACGGGCTGGAAGTGACAGCTCGGATTTTAAAGCCCTGACTGCTCTACCAGTCAATTCCCAGCACCAACATAATGGCTGACAGCTATCTATAACTCCAGTTCCACGGGCTCCAACACCCTCTTGTGAACTCCACAGACAAGGTGTGCACATGGTGCACAGAAATACATGCAGCAAAAAACACTCACACAAAATAAAGCTCAGCAGGATTTTGTACATGTAGGGTTTGAGAAGCTCTGGCCTCTGAAGACGAAGCCACCATCCTTTTGGGGGCTTCCACTGGTCTCAGTGAACTGCTCTTCAGATGGGTGCCCTTCCTCATTCCATCCCTTTCCACTTTGTCTTTCCCGTCCTTTCCCTCTCCTTCCCTCTCGCAGCCAGAAACATGCACATTCAGGTACCAAAGTAGACAGGGGTGAGCCTCAGAGCCAGCGCCAAAGCTTCCGAGATCAGAGAAGCCATCCTGGCCTCACAGCCATAAACGCCTCCAGCCATCTCTTACCTGCCCCTTCAGCTAAGGGACTAAGATAAGAGGCCTCCTTGAGCCACTGCTTGTGCCCCTGGACCAGTATTTGCTCATGAAGCTAAAACCATCCTCATTCTATAGCACTGATGGGCATTGGAGGGACAAGAGGGGTAATTAGGAAGAGAGGAACAAAAAATGTTGGTAAAGAACTGGGGAGCACAGAGAGGCAGGGAAAGGGAAGCCTGCATTGTCAGGGGAATGACCATGTTTAGGACTCCGCCCTATAGATCAATCAGTGGATTGAAGACAGGCAGGGCAGACAGAGTCACCAACACTCCCAGATGCTAAGGTTATGAGGTCACACCAGTGGCTCTGAGCCCCTCCCCCAGACATTCTGCCTTTCCAGGCTGGAGCACACAGCAGAACTCCCCCACTCCGGGAGCTTTTCTACTCCAGAGAAAGAAAAGACTTGCTTAGGCCCATTGCGTCCGTGTTCCGGCAGCCATGGGGAAGGTAGACCACCTCTAAATATGAATACAAACTGTGCTGGCAACTGAATACTGCATGATGGTAGTCTACAATACATACAAGCAAACCAAACTTCACAAATGACACCAGTGTTCCCTGGGCATGCTCTGTGCTCTCACTTCCAGGTGGACTCGGTAAATGACAGTGGCCAGCTCAACATCTTACTTCTGCCGCCTGGGCTAATGGCGGCGAAGGTCAGTCAAGAATGGCTCGCACGCTGGTTTTGTGTGGCATGTAATTAAGAATGCTCTCTAGGCTTTTAAAAAGCTAAAGGGGGAGAGGGGAGTAGATGAGCATTCATGTGACCACACAGAAGCATATGAAGATCCTTGGTCCTGGTGGTCCCAGATAACCGACGTCTCCAGGAGAGGCCCACTTTGGCAGCCACTTCCCCTTACAAACAGGTTCTAGAAACCCCTTGCAATGCCTTAGAAAGTGAAGTTAGGTAGAAGTGGGCTGTCAATTATCCCAGGAATCTCAAAACCAACCAATAAACAAAAGCAGCCATTAACTGTTGGTCTCTGAGGAACAGCTAGAGTTCACTGTCTCCATGTCCGCCGAGGATGGTCCAGCCAAGTGAGAGGCAAAAGAGCAAAGGGATGCATCTCTACGTAGTCCAGTCTGGGTTGAGCATCGACCGCCCTGACTAGGAGACCTCTACTTCTTGGGATAAAGCCCTGAGCTCGTAAGCGGTCCCAGGATCAGTATAAACAGCAGCTTATAGAAACACAGGAAGGAGCTGCGCTCTCAGGAAGCAGCCTAAGAGCATCCACACCCCGTGCCCACACGAAGCAGCAGCAGCAGAGTGCTCATAAGGAGGACTGGCCAGAGAGCTCTCCTCACGCCCAGTGAAGTGGCCCTCGGGACTCAAATCAGTGCTCCAGAGCAAACAGATACGAGCACTGACAGACAGCTTGGTGGAGGTTAGCTGGAGACCAGGTTCCAGAAACCCAAGAAGGCAGCATTTGGTTCTCTTCAGACCCAATTGCTCTAATGTGCCCCGCAGACGGCGTTCTCCGAGCTGTACACCTGCACTATATCACACTGCTCTGTAGGTCATTTGCCTCACAAAATTGATTTAGGAGAGATTATTCAATTCCATTTTACATTTCATGTTGTGGAGCCGTGCCAGCAGCAACTGCGGTTCTTGGAGAGGTCAGGAAGCCATGGACAAGGCGATCCCTTACCATCGTAAATGGAACTCCATATTCTCTTATGAATTTCCTGTCAGTCTTCGAATTACTTCAAATACAATTGCCCTTCACTTAGACAGTGTTTTATGTCTCCAGTCCTGCCTGCATCTGTCCCCTATCCCATTTCCTCCTCCATGGCACCCAGCACACTCTCAGATCTCCTTGAGGCGCCTGTCTTGGGGACTGTGACGGGGATGGGAGGGGCACTTCCGGCAGCCTCTCGGCAGTCTGCAGCTAGATCCTCCAAACAAAGGCTCATATATCTTGCACTTTTAAAAATGTCTGCTTCAAGGGGGTCAGTAAGATGACTCAGCAATAAAAAACACTCGCTACTCAACTGACAATCTGAGCTCAGTCCTCTTTAGGCAGACATGATGGACAGAGAGAAATTATTTCGACAAGTTGTCCTCCAATCACACAGCAAATACTGGGCCAATGGGCACAAATTCTGAGCGGCATGAGGAGGCCTCTTGGAACTCAGGTTAAATATCATGTGTGCCATGACATGGACACACATTGAATGTAGGCACGTACGCATGCACACACGCACACACAAATACACACACACACTGCATACTCATGTGCATGTGGCACACTCAAAGGCCATAAATGTTTAAAAAAAAAAAGGATTTTCAAATTTACACAAAATTCCTCTTTCAGAGACTCAGATGCAGAAAAGATAGACAGACAGACAGAGAGAAGACAACTAAGTAGGGAAAAATAAGATTGGCATGAGAGGGAATGGACATAAGAAAAGGCTACAGCTGGTTCAGTATGGCAAAGTACAATAATAAACATTAAAAATCATTACAACACCATCATTATGTATTCTGTATGTAAAACAATTAATATAAACTTCCTGCTTGGTCCTACTTTCGTCCTGAGTACCACCCACTTCCTTACTGCGTGTGGTAGACCCATGTTGTCTGAAATGCTTATCAGTGTGAGGAGTGGAGGCCAGGGATCAATGCTGAGATGTCTTCCTCAATTGCTTCTCCACCTTAGATGGGTGTGCCGCCACTCCCGGCTTTCCTATGGGAGCTGGAGAATCGGAACTCAGGTCTCATACTTGCCTACTAATCACTTTACCCACGTTGGGAGTTGTGATACACACCTTTAATCCTAGCATTTGGGAGTCAGAAGTGGATCTCTGAGGACCTATGGTGTCAGCTCCAGGACAACCAGGGCTACACAGAGAAACCTCATCTTGAAAATATTTAAAAAAAAAAAAATCACTTTCCCCAGTGATTTTTCCCACTTTCCCCAGCCTTCCTTAACCTTCTCTGCAGGAAAACTGTGAGCTTCCTCAATACCCAACACTGTCAGTTGTCAGCCATCAGTGCTGTCACCAGCATCCGCCCTCCAGTCGGATGTTGCTTCCCTGGACCAAGCCTGCCTTCACCTCCAGAAACTCCACACTTTCAATGTCAATGCCCCTGAGACCACCTCCAAACCTTGATCTAGCTTTGTCCCGGGGAATGGTTCCGTAGGGCCTGTCCATCCACCACGAGTAAGTCAGTCCGACACTGATCTACACATCCTAACCCTCTGCTAAAACCAACCTCCTGCAGCACTCGCCCTGACTCCCATCACACATGCGCAAACTGCAATCTTGGGACTCCCTCCCGCCTCTCCCTCCCATGTCTCTGCATAGCCAAAGACGTTTGTTTTTGCTTCTGCTTTTGGTTGTGCTGTTGTTGTTGTTTGCTTGGTTGGTTGGTTTGGGTTGTTTTGGTTTTGACAGTTTGTGTTTTTCTGTCAACTTTATCTCTGTACGCCTCACTTAGACAAATTTCTTTTTATTTTCTATTCTTCTCTTACACATTGCATCCTGACTCCAGTGTCCTCTCCCTCCATTCTTCCAGTCCCCAAAATATGCACCTCCCCTCTCCCCTAGATCTATTCCTCTTCCATTTCCCTTTTAAAAAAAAAGAAAAGGTCTCCCAGGGATATCAAGCAAATATGGCCAACAAATTACAGTAAAAGCAGGCACAAACCCTCGTATCAAGGCTGAACAAGGCCACCCAATAGGAGAGTAAGGATCCCAAGTCCAGGCAAGAGCGTCAGAGACACCCTGATTCCTAATGATATTCTCTAGGATATTGCTCGGATTTGTGTCTAGCCCAAGCGTCATTAGAGAGGCATCCTCCAGCAACTGATGGGAGCAGACGCAGACCCACAGCCAAACAGCAGGCAAAGCCAGGGAACCCTGCGGAAGAGGGGGAGGAAGGACTGGAGGAGCCTGAGGGGTCAGGGACACCAGGAGAACCAGCCCACAGAATCAAGTAAGCCGGGCTCACGGAGACTGCATGACAACCTCAGACTCTGTATGAGTCTGAGCTAGGCCTTCTGCATATACGTTATGGTTGTGAGGCTGGGTGTTCTCCTTGGGGACATAGCTGAGGTTTAAAGCAGGCGCTTGAAGACCTTGCTTCAGACTACACCTAGGACCCACTCCCCTCCCATCTCTGCTGCTGCTTTCCTGGAAGACAGTGCCATCATGCCTTCTTTGAGCTAATGGAATGACCACCTAACAGGTGCCACCTTCTGTCCACGTCCCCTGGAATAGCAGGCAAAGTCATCCTTCAAGGGACCAATCCATTCATAATCTCTAATGCAATGGTTTCCTAGCACATCCAAAGAAAAGCTGAATCCTCCCATTGGTCTTCAAGGACCTTTACAACTGCTCCCTAGCCTCAGATGCCATGACCTCTCAGCCATGTGACCTCCCTCTACTGTGCATTTCCCTGTGACATGATCAGTATGATGCAACTCTCAATCTCACTTTATAACTATGCTTTGGATTTTGAGGTAACCATAAACCCACATGCAACTGCAGAAGCAACGGAGAGATAACTTTAAATACTCTTAACTGAGTTTCCTCCTAAGACAAAGTTAATACCGGAGCCATGATATCAACACTGGTGCTGTCATGGCTGCAAACAGTCCCTCAAGGAAATGTCATGATCCTCTCAGAGCTATACTGACATCCCTCCGAAAGCCACTCTGTAGTCCTTCACAGGGTCCCATTGGCTCTCTGTGTACAGACATCAATTTCAATGACACAGAAATAGGACATCCAGTATAACTCCTTGGGGATCAGTATTTCCCCAGTTTACTTTCCTGGGATTCCCTAGGGCACTCTATTTGCATCCTCCACTGCTGGCCGGGCTTGATGTCACAGGTGTGTTTATCTGTTGACTTATTTGTCCCTCCAAGAAAGAACACATACCCAGGCCTTTCTCAGTGTCTGGCTACTTCCATGGACATAGTAAAGATTATGTGTGAATAGGTTTTCAATAAACATAATTTCCATTTCTCTGCGACAAATGCCCAAGAGTTTATATAATTAGTTAACATAGTGGTAGCTGCTATGTAGGGTCATAAGCACCCACCCAATTGTTTCCTAGAGAGCTGTACCAGGTTACACACCCCACAGCGATGCCTGAGGGACTCACTTCTATCATGTGCTGTCATTTGCTGCTGTTGCAATTTTTTTTATTTTATTCATTCTGTTAAATGTGTGTGTTTGCATTTCCTGAAGAGTCAATTATATAGATGTTCTCATCTGCAATATCTCTTGATAAAATGTCTCAAGTCTTGTATTCTATCTCTATTAAATCCTTCCTTCTGCTACTGATGAGTATTGAGAGCTCCTCATACATTATAGAACCACACTTTCCTCTGGGATATACTTTTAAAATATTTTCCCTGCATAAACTTATCTTTTCATTCTTTGAACACAACCTTTTTTTTTTTTTAATTCTCATGAGGTTCAATTTATTTCTCTCCTACAGGTAAAGTTTGAGGCAAGTGTTGAATCCCCTTGTTCCTTTCCTTGAGTTTTAAACTTTGGAATTTTAGATCGACTCTGACATCTGTTTTGAGTTAACTCTGTAATGACGGGAGGTTGAGGGGCAAATCTTCAGCCTGTGAAGGATTGTTCTAACACCATTTTGCAGGCATGGTCATCCTACATTCACTTACTTTTGGACTTGAGAAACATATGCAGAGACAGTATATGAAGGATCGCCCATCCTGATGGGCATGTCTAATTTTTGAGCAGTACCACGCAGTCTTCACCACAGAGCTATAAAGTAAGTGCATGGTGGTGCATGCCTTTAAGCCCAGCACTTGGGAAGCAGAGGCAGGTGGATTTCTTGTGTGTCCTAGATCATCTGGGAAAACATAGTGAGACCATGTCTAGGGGGGAAAAGTTAAACTTTAGAGTAGACAGAATTGTCTATGCTTCCTTTTCAGTTTTGCCTCAGCTATTTCTGCTACTCTGCTTTTTAGATAATAATTTGGACGTGACACTGTTAATTTTTCCACTCCATGAACATTGTATGTCTCTCTATTAACTCGGCTCTGCCGTAATTTTGTTTATCGCCATTTTAAAGTGCCCAGCCTCTGAGTCCTATGCTTTTATGGTAGATCTGCAGCTTTAACTATGCCCTCAATTTCCAGTGGCTGTACACTATGTTAAATTTTGGTGTCCAGGAGCTGATGATACACAAGGATAAAATCAGTTTGAGTTTATTGTCAAAGTTGATGAATCACTAATTAGAGTAGGCTGTGTTATGGATCCGGGGATTTTCTACATTATCACGCATCTGCAGATAACCACGCCCTGCCTGCTTCTGCATGTGCCTGCTGTCCTTCTGATTATAAAGTACATCTTTTAAGGTTCACAAACAGATTCCCTCACTTCCACTGACTCAAAAGCAAAACTGTCTTCACAGCAGCATCTGCAGCTTATTAACAAGGTTCCCCCACTTGGCTGTTTCCTGCCTATCTGAGCTGCCTACCGTACTTAAAAGGTGTCTTTGCCGTTTTATTTGTTCTGCTATATACAGAATTCATGGAATTGTTACTGCACTGACATGGAATATGAAGTAAACTAAGTCATTCGTATTTGGCACAGGAATAAACTTTCTCTCGTCCCCTTTGAGGTAGAGCTGTATTTGTTTACTTTAACAACAGCCTCAACACAGGAGCCCAGAGTCCATTTCTGGACGTCTCTTGGTGTGGGTGATGGTCTCCTTGTGTATTCCGTGCTGACCTTTGCATCCCATTTGTTGGCTACCTTTTCTTGGTTTGCTTTGAAAGCATTTTGTTTGAAGGATCGGTGTGGTCTGTTTGCTTTGAAAGCATTTTGGGGGCTGGCCTTTGACTGTTAATCTGCTAACATTCTGTCCTTTTCTCTAGCCCCTCATCCACTATCTTAATGCAAGGGAAAGGATCTGTGGAGAAAAACAGGTACTCCAGTTCCAGCTGATTCTATGTCTGATAGGTGTGTGTATTCAACTTGCAAGTGTTGTTTTGTTTTGTTTTGTTTTTTGAAAGATGGCTGGACCTGAGGGTCAGGGAGTCTGATCTGCAGTGATTTGCATGAGGACCTCCTCTGTCGGGGTCCCTTGGTCCTCAGCTGGTGCCCATTTGGGGGGCTTAGGAGGCATGTCCTTAATGGAGGAAGTATGTCACCAGAGGTCAGTGTCAAGGATTTACAGACCCACACCACTTCCAGCTTCCTCTCTGCATCACTCCCAAGGCTGAGATGTGAGAGCTCTTGACTTCCTGCTACTGAAGCCATGCCTGCCACTAGCTGCCACGCTTCCCCAGTGTGATGGACCAGAAGCCCAAATAAACCCCTCTTCTCTACGCTGCTTCTGGTCGTGGTGTTTTACCATAGTGACAAAGAAGTAACAAATACGGGATCTGACTTGGAGAACTTGTCTTTATAGTCTGATTCACTCAACAGAGAACATTATTTAATATCTCTAAACTGTTGGTGCTATGGCTAAGGCTTGGACGCTTAACTGAACATCATACTAGAATTTTTTACGACATAACGAGCACCCTATTTAACTGGAATTTTAAAACATCCAAAGACAATGAACAATAAATGTGGCAACTTACAAATTTAAAAAAAAAAAGCAAAAAAAAAAAAAAAAAAGCTCTGGGAACTACATCTAAGTTAAAAGACATTAAAAATAGCAATTATTTTTTTTAACGTAGGGCTGTGTCAGAACTAAAGATGAATTCTGGAGACTCTGGCCTCAATTCTCTAATCTCATTTGGTCTGCTGAGCCCTTACCGCTTCCACCCTTGCCTCCAAGTAGAGCAAGATTCTGTATAAAAGGAAAAACTATTACGGGGTTACGTAGCGACTGGCCTGGAAACTCATGCCTTACTAGCCGGCCTCTGTAGCGGAAGTTACTGTGTGCGCGGTTAGAAGGAAACCGTCATCAAAGTTCCTGATCAGCCATGAATGTTAAACATCATGGTTCCAAAACACGGGCTAACATGCTCCTGCTGAACCAAGTGTGGCAAAACTGCCATGGTCTAACAAACAGCTTTCTAATTGGCTTAAAGGCCTCCTTCACAGAATAAAGTTAAGTCAGGCACCAGTGAGGACAAAACATATGGCTAGGAGCTCACAGGTCCCAGGGTGAAGGCCACTGCTACTATTTTCTTAAATGGATCCGGTAGGCGTGTTCAGTGGCCTCCTACAGCCTTGCTCGCACGCCCAGGGATTGCTGTTGCTGTCAGTAGGGATATGGAACAAGGCTGTCTTTTGCAATAGATGGTGTACCACAGACACAAAGCCACCAGTGAGACAAGGGACTGCCGCTGTGGCACTGGGCCCCAGTGTTTATCCCTAGATAGGTGTCTACATCAACCCCTAAAGGCTCAGGAAGCATCATGGGAGAGAGGAAGGCAAGAATGGAAGGGTGAAGCTGGCATATTGGTACACCCTTGTAATCCCAGAACTGAAGTTGAGGTCAGCCTGGTCCAGGTAAAAAGAAATTCAGGCTAGCAGGGCTATGTGGTGAGGTTCTATCACACAAATAAATCACAAATGAGCAAGAGGGAGGGTGATGTGTTCTATACAAAGTCTGCCATGTTGAAGTATCAATTCTTAAGGGCAATTCCGTAAGTCTCAGAAAATTCTAAATGGAAACGTTCTCTCCAATGAGGAGGGAGAGGCTCATGATACTCAAGAGGTAAACAAGGAAGTCTCAGGAAGTTCCTCAAACTAATAAGACATACAGGACCCCCTCCACATGATTAGGGAAGCAGCAAATAACTGCTGGACAAGGGGACTCTCCAACCTCTGGAGCTGCCCGCACACCATGCAGAGAACCCCACAGTTGCAGCTTTTGTTGTAATTCAAACTTAGGTGAGCTCTTTGGTAACACTGTTGGCTTAGTTGTCCATTCTTCTGTTGGAGTCCCTCACCTATACTCCAATAAGTAACCTCAATAAAGTCACTGGCTTGACAAATCTGATGACAGGAAAATCACTGCCACTGGTTCCTTATCTGGTAGCTCCCCAGTAAAAGTCTCACATAATATATGATCTATTTTAAGATAAAAGCTACAGAAGGGAGCTGGAGAGATGGATCTGCACTTAAGATCAACAGCTGCTCTCCAGGGGACCTGCGTTTGATTCCTAGCACCACATGATGGGTCACAACAATCTCTAAGTCCAGTCCTAGGGGATCTGACCCTATTCTGACCTTAACACGCACCAGCCACATAGGAAGTGTACATGAATACAGACAGGCAAAACACTCATAAACATAAAATAAAAATTGAGATCAAATAAAAATGTTCTATAGTTACAGAAAAAGAGATCCCACGCTACATTTGAAATCCTCACTTGTAAAGCCATTTTCCCTTGGGAAACCCAGATTCATACTCCTAAGTATTTGTATCTATTTATAAAATTTGGTTTATTAAATGCATGAATGAAAACTGTAGAAAGGGAAAAAATGCATGAATGATACTAATAAATTGCAAAATCAACTAAAGCTTTGGTTTTTACATAAAATCTATCCCTTTTGGAAAACTCCAATAAAATACACACTCGGAGTCATATTTTTTACAGATCGTATTTTTGAAGAAGTAAAAACTAGCTGTCTCTACTACCCCTTCAACTCCCCTCCCCATGCCCTAAATAAACTCTATTCTCTACTAAAAATAAAAATAAAAAATAAAAAAAGTAAAAGTAAAAACTATATTATCCACCTTTATTAAGAAAGGTATGCACTGTTATAAGGGACATGTTAAACATGAAGACTAAAAATTCAGAAGCGATTACACAGTGAGCCCCTGAGAAACAAGACACTTCGATAGTTTTATCAGTTGTGAAGACACACAGCAGCCAAGACTGCTGTCAGCCTGAAGGGAAGGGCTCTACCTAGCATCAGACCTTGTAACCAGTTCCTAACCTGCAAAGCTTAAAAGGAAATGAGGAAACACCTAAGTGAAGCCCAAGGAAACACAAACATCCGGCCAAGACCAGAACAGAATCCCACGGGATACAGAAACATCGAAGAAGAGAACTCAGGCTGAAATGAATATAAAAATTTAACAACATGCTTGCCTATCGAGCGCAAGGCCCTGGGTTCGGTCCCCAGCTCCAAAAAAAAAAAAAAAAAAAGAGAAAAAAAAATTTAACAACAGCAACAACAAAATCTACGAGACAGGAGCATACAGGAAATATGTATCACAAAAACCCCAGACCTTTGAATTTCGGGCATATGAGAGAGAAGAATCCCAAGTCAATGGTGTAGACCAGATATTCAACAAGATCTTCCTCATGCTAAGGAAAGGCACCTCCACAGATCTAAGAAGCACACAAACAAGCAAACAGACAAACCCAAAAAAGCAAATCCCTGCAGCATACCATAATTAAAGCACTACACAGACAGAACAGAGAAAGTGTACTGAAAGCTGCAAGACAGAAAACACAAGTTGTGTACAAAGGAAAACCCATCAGGCTAACTAACACCTGATTTCTCCATGGAAACTTTGAAAGCCAGAAGAGCCTGGAGCGACATGTGCCAAAACCTAAAAGCCAGTGATGACAGCCTAGACTAATATCTCAGCAAAATGATTCATAATTAAAGAAGAAGAAATTTCACAACATAAACAGCCTGGAAAGTTTATATCCAATAAACCAAATTTAAAGAAAACACTGGAAGCAATGTTTTGGGCTGGAGAGGAATGAGCATTGCCAAGAGAATGTGGAAGGAATACACATCCATAATTATTAAAACACAACAGCACACACATCAAGAGGACAATGACAGAAATTAACACACACATTTCAAAAACTTTAACTTCCAATGGTCTCAATCCTCCCCCAAAAGACAGAGGCTCAGTGAATGGATCAAAAAACAAAATCTATCTGTTGTCTCTAAGGAACACATTTTACCTTTAAAGAGAGGGATCACCTGAGAGTAAGGGATGGATAAAAGTACTTCCATCAAATGGGACCAGGAAGCAAGCAGGCATCACTCTCCTAAAATCTGACAAAACAGACTCCGATCTAAAGCCAATCAGAAGACCTAACGAGAGGCACTTTATCCTAATCACGGGAAGAGTTAACCAAGAAGACATTACTATCCTAAACATATACCTACCAAACTCTGGTTCGCCCAATTTCATAAAAAATGTACTACTGGATTTGAAGACACCAATCCATTAATAGTAAGTGATTTCCATACCCCACTTTCTCCAATAGACGGGCCATCTGGATAAAAATAAACCAAAAAACCATCATAATTGACATCATGCGTCTAACAGACCTAACGGATGTCTACAGAATATTCCATCTAAACACTAAAAGATTTACATTCCACTCAGCAGCACACAGAGGCACAAACCAGATCTCTACAAACTCAAAAGAACTGAAATAACTCCTTAGGATCCCCATCTCACCACAGGGAAATACAGCTTAAAATTGACAAACCAAATCCAAACCTAGTCGACGGCATAAACTAATGAAAATCAGAGCAGAAATCAATGAAATAGGAAGGAAAAATATCAATGGATCTAGAAACTGGTTCTTTGTGAGAATAAAGACTGACAGACCTTCAGCCCATTTAACCAAAAGAGAGGACCTAAATTAACAGAAGCAAACAAACAGGGAAACATTACAACAGATACTAAAGAAACTCTGAACAATATTCAGGAATACTTTTAAAACTCTGTTAACCTGGAAAAGAAACGCATTCATTTCTATATTCACCCAAATCACTAAAATCAAACCAAGAAATCGACAACGAAAACACACACACACAACAAGGAAATTGCATCAAAAACCAGTCCAGCACTAGATGGCATCACTGTAGAAGCTACCAGACTTTCAAAGATCTACAGCCACAAAGAGAGGAACAGTCCAGAGTCCTTCTACAAAGCCAGCATCACACCAAGGCACGTTAAGACCCAACAGCAACAACAAAGAAAACTGTAGGCCAATGGCCCTCATGAACATGGACTCAGAAATGGCCCACAAAATACTTGCAAATAGAATACAAACATACATTAAAAAGAGTATCCACCAACACAAAGTTGGCAGGGAAGTAAAAAGGAACCAATGACAGGGTGGGCAAGGTTGGGGAGCAATAGAGAAGGGACTAGCGGGGTCCAGTGATCCAAACAAGTACATGGAGAAAGTGGGGAAGCTCTGATTACAGAAGAGGAGGGAAGTGAGTAAAATAACACTAAATATATCTGAAAAAGTCAAGAATCATGCTATTAACTATCAAAAAAATACACAGACATCGGTATGTAAATACACATACATAATTTAAACAGAATTTTCTCATCAGAGCTGACAATGCTCCCTCCAAGAGGCAAAGACCCCCTATAAAATCCCAACACAAGGAGAACCCTGGGAGGGACTTAACCGAAAGCCTTCTCTTCTCTCTCTGAGGACGAGCTTTCACAGTACAAAGAGGCGACGTGCCAGCTTCCCAAGGACAGGAAGCAACCAACAGTCACCCCCAGCTATGACACCTAAGAACCACAACAGCCAACAGGCATGATAACCCAAGGGTACAGTAATGGCACACACGCCTCGGCAGTAACCAACAGCTCTCTAATTGGCCTTGAAAACAACTCAACGAGTGGGAAAACAAGCCTGGTATTGGATATCTAACCACTCCCCAGGGCTATTGAAGTCATGCATCATGGATGTTGGAGGAGAACCTACGACCACCACCTTACTAAATCAGCATAATCTCAAACCACCTTCTCCATATTTATATGTATAGCCACAGATATGTGTAGTTAGTCCTCACCCTACATCATGAAAACATCACTTTACAACAGGTGGAGACTATTACAAAAAAAACAAACAAACCCACAACCAATCAAAACACTGAGGGGTGGAGCCTAGTCCCAATGGACAAAAACAACCACCACACCTAGGGCTCAGAAAACACTGCAGAATAGGAGGGCGGAGCGATTTAAGAGCCTGAGTACCATCAGATATACTACGGGGTTGTGTCTCCTAGGAATGCCGGAAGCTGCACAGATAATGTCTTACCAAGATGACTGCCTAAACAGGAGCTGAGCACAGACAGCAGACATGTCAAAGCAAATAATGTGAGAGCGTGAGTCCTTGACCCTACCCAGAGAGCTACACGCAACTAAGGAATGCCGAGAATAGGAAAAATGGTCATCCCTGAAAAGATACATACAAGTAACATACAGACTGAACAGGTTATAGTTAGGAATATATGTGTGTGTGTGTGTGTGTGTGTGTGTGTGTGTGTGTGTGTGTGTGTGTGTAATGGCCACTTTTTGACACACGCTAGAGTCATCTGAAAGGGGGGAACCTTAACTGAGAACACTAGTCCATAGATACGGCTCTAGAAAAGCCTATTAGGCATTTTCCTACTTAGCGACTGACGGGTGGTACAAATCTTAGGCTGGTACTGGAGCCTATAAGGAAGCGGGCTGACCAGGCCACAGTGAGCAAGCAGCACCCTCCGTGTCTTCTCCACTGGCTCCTGTCTTCAGGTTCCTTCCATTTGAGCTCCTTTCCTGACTTCCTTCAATGGTGGATTACAACATGAAGTGTAAGCCAAATAACGCCCCCCCACATACACACACACACACACACACACACACAGGTTGCTTTTGATCATGGCGTTCCATTGCCGCAATAGTGATACTAACTAGGACAGGGTGAAAGACAATTATGAAAATCGAGGACAAGAATGTGAGGGAAAGTAAGGAGGGGTATAAGGGAGAAAAGGAAAATAATGGAATTATATTCTGGAAAATAAAAGAAATAATTTTTAAAGAATTTTTGTCTCAAGATGTAAATCAGAGACCAACACCCGAAGTTGTCCTCTGACACACACGCACACACAGTGAACACAAAGTGTTCTTTCCTAATCCCAGCCCTCAGTGGGAAGATCTAGCACTGGGTTCTTAGTGTCCTTTTGTATATGTCTCTCCCTGATGATTGTGCCTTGTGTTTCATGTCTACTGACAGGATCTGGTGCTGATGAATCTCAAATACTCTCTATGTCTCAGTCACTGCTCTACTCCTGTGAGGAGACACCATGGCCGAGACAACTCTTACAAAGCAAAGCATTTAATTGGCAGCTAGCTTACGGTTTTAGAGGTAATCCATGATGCCCACGGTGGGTAGTTGACAGGAATGGCTCTGGAGTAGTAGCTGAGGAGAGCCTTACATCCTGATTCACAGGCAAAAGGCAGAAAGAGACTGGGCATGGGCTGGGCTTCTGAAACCTCAAAACTCAGCCCCAGAGACATAGCTTCTCCAACAAGGTCTCACTTATTCCAGCAAAGCCACACCTCCTAATCCTTCCCAAACAATTCCACTCACTAGGGGACCAAGCATTCAAACACATGAGCCTATGAGGCCACCCTCATTCAAACCACCACAGTCTCCTAGTCTGGATCCTGAACCCTCAACTCTGGGATTATATCCATGTACATTCCCATATTAAAATAAAACAGCAGCCAGCCTTCACCACAAAGGGAAAAGAAACAGTTTATTCTGGAGGCAAATATGAATAACGATGGCCTGGGAATACAGATTACAGAATTAGAATTAGATTACAGTATTACAGAATATAGAAAGCCATTGATACTTTTACATCAATGTGAAAATCTTATAGGTCTCAGATACTACTGTGACAATAGTCTTAGCTTTTGAGTTGGTCGAAGCTAGGGACCTATTTCTACACTTTAAAGGCTTAAGCACAAGGGTATTAGGTCATAAGAATGTAGTCAATGGTTGATTATTAAGAAGACAATGCAAAATGATTTCTAATTAGGCTCTGATCCTTGACCATCCCAATCGCCCCACAACCACTGAGGGCTCATCAACTGACCAGCCTTTGGAGGTGCAGCTTCTTCCTGGGAACTTGGTTCACAGCTCCCCCATGGGCTAGGCAGCCCATGGGTAATCAGGGGCTAACTATTAACTAGCTATTATCATCTATATCTGATTTTTTTTGTTGTTTTTGATACACTACTCACATAGGATATAACATTTATATGTGACTTAAATAAGACATTTATATGAAACATATAATGGGAATATTATGTTAAAAATTAAAATAATCAAAAATATTGTCTATCTTAACAAAGTGAAGGTAGAAAATGAGGGAGACAAGTGAATTAACCAAATAAATTATATATAATTTTAAAACTAGATTGTGTTTTTCTCTACATTTATTTGTACTCTACAAAATACTTTATATTTGGGGTATTTAAAATAACTTACTGGGGCTGGGGATTTAGCTCAGTGGTAGAGCGCTTACCTAGGAAGCACAAGGCCCTGGGTTCGGTCCCCAGCTCCGAAAAAAGAGAACAAAAAAAAAAAAAAAAAAAAAAGAGCAGCCATTGCTTTTAAAATAACTTACTATCTTTTCAGTTTAGGAATATTTTAGCCGGCTGATTTGATAGCTATCAATTCATATGAAGCAGCTAGCCCTAGAGAAGACCTGTCTTTAATATCTAAGCTATTATAACTTTACTTGTGGATGATAAATTGATATCCTCTATTGTCTTAATATCATACCAGAACAATGTGAGGAAATAAATAGGCAGTTATATTTATATTACAGAAGGAATCAGATGTCAATATAGTATTAGTTTGAATTCCTTCTAAACAGAATTTTCTTTTTTCATATACCGAATATTGTTAATAATAGTGATAGAAACAAAAGGTCAGACTTGTCAGAAAGTATAATTTTAGAGGCCTGGTAGGCACAACCAAATATTATTATTCTTTAATCTTAACAGGAAGGAAAGTGGGAAGCTAGGGGCCACTGTGACATTGTCCATTTCCTTTTCTAATACTACACTATGAATACTGTTTAATAATTTTTATCTTGGCTGAATGTTCCACGGGACGCCTTAAATAATCAAGAACATTGGCTCTTATAGCAGATACCAGGCATGTAAAAGCAGATAGAGGCTGTCTACTTTGACCAGCCGTATGTGGGCTCTGGCATCTGAACTCAGATCTTCGTGCAAACACTTTATTTACAACCACTGGGAATCAGATGGTCTTTTCTGACCTCTGCATGCATATCATGCACATAGGTACAAGAAAGCCAAACACTCGTCCACATAAAATAATGTAAATCTTTTTCAAACGTTGTTTTGCTTTTCAGTTCCGAAACTATGGCTGGATCCAGATGCTATGGAGAGGGAAATGGATTAACAAGACAAGCATATCTTTTAAGAGTTTCTGGTGGGATATGACAGCAAAGTGCACTTAACAACGGATTCAATAATAAACAGGAAATGACCAGGAACAGGAACTACAGAGATGAACCTAGGTCTTGGACTGCCCGTGTAATTGAGACTCCTTAGGCAATCTTTCCTATGGGCGTACAGTTGATACAGCGAAGGCAGAAGCCTTAAGGTGAGATAATAAGACTTAAAGAACTGCAGGGGAAATGTAAACACGGACATTTGAATTCCAGTATGGATGGGAGGTGAGGACACAATTCTACAAGTGACTCGCTACTTTATGCCTTGAAAAGGTAGATCTTAAAAACCAACGAAGTTCTTCTTGTATAAGCTTTTCAAAAATAAGGTCCTACAGCTTCTGGGTAAAAATGCTAAAATTAAAAGCTTCACCGGTGAAACTCAGTGAGAGAAAACAGCAAAGATAATAATACACAGAAAGCTCTTGTCCTGGAAAAGAAAAGGTCTATAAAGAGGGCTGAGAGTCAGAGACCAACTGGAAGCCCTTCCACAGAACCCACCTGCCTGCTGCCAGCTCAACAAAGCCTGACTCTGAAGACCCGGAAGAGACCAGAGGAGGCCACAATGAGGCACAAGAATCCACAGAAGGGGCCGGAGAGATGGCTCAGCGGTTAAGAGCACCGGCTGATCTTCCAGAGGTCCTGAGTTCAAATCCCAGAAACCACATGGTGGTAATGGGATCCAATGCCCTCTTCTGGTGTGTCTGAAGACAGCATGCCCAACAGTGTACTCATATACATAAAATAAATAAAATCTTGAAGGAGGAGAAGGAGGAGGAGGAGGAGGAGGAGAAGGAAGAGGAAGAGGAGGAGGAAGATGAGGAGGAGGAGAAGGAGGAGGAGGAAGAGGAGGAGGATTAGAAGGAAAGGACCTACAACCTCTCCTCTCCCACAGACCAAAACCCAGACTGAAGTTGCAGAGACCAACAGATCCTAATTGCCCTTCCTGCATAGGGGCCATGTGGAGCCTGCTAGAGCCACAGGGATCTGAGAACATCACCTTTCCACTCAGGCATAAGCAATGCCAGCTAGTCCCTCCAGAAAGTGTTCTTAAACCATGGGGTTTTATGTATATGGGTGTGCAGTCCTTGTGTGCCTGGTGCCAGAAAAGGTGCCAGATCCCTATATCTGTAGTTAGATGGTTGTGAACTGCCACACGGGTCCTGGGAATTGAACCTGGATCTTCTGAAAGATCAACAAGCATTCTTAATCCCTGAGCCATCTTAGCAGCCCCTCCATAAGTATTCTTTTTACTTATGATTTTCCACTCTTGCACATATGTCTCGGAACTATTTACATTTCTCCGCTCTCTGTACCGTGGAGTTTCTTCTTCAGTCACTTTTTAAATGTATTTGTGTCTATGTGTATGTGTTTGTGTGAGTGTCAGATGTGAGCAGGTGCCCTCCAATGCCAGAAGAGGGCATCAGATCCCCTGGAGCTGGAGTTACAACAGTTAGAGGCTGGACAACATATGGGTGCTGTGAACCAAACTCAGGTCTTGAGTAACAGAAATAGCTCTTAACCAATGAGCCATCTCTCCAGCTCCTAGAACATTCCTTACTACTCTCCAGCAACATGTATACTATTCCCTACTTTCTACCCACATCTTCTTTCAACCACTCTTACTCCCTTTCTAGTTACTTAATTAAAACCTTCCATAGCTCTAACAATCTTTAACAACTAGCTACTTTAAGCATATTGGTTGTTTTGTTCAGAATCAAGTCAATACTTATTCATTGTGCTTACCTACTATAATGTGCAGTCATTCCTAATCTTATTAACTAAAAAAGTACATTCCGTACTATCCTTGGTTGTCTACCTGCCAACAGTTATTGAAGTCAAAGGCCCACCAGTATTAACTGGCTAACAAAAGCAGCTGTAGTAATATCCTGCTCAGGCAATATTACAGAGATTACACTAGGAACCCTGAGCTCTTGGACTGAGGAACTATTTTCTCAACCATGCACTCGATTCTACCACATCCAGTCCCAGGAGAACATTGCAAATGCTTCAACTGAAAGAACATCGCTGATAAAAATAAACCAAACACAGGCGTGACACCAGATAGGTAAGCCTCAGTATGGTAACTAATAAACACACACACACACACACACACACACACACACACACACACACACACACACACACAACGAGCCAACATAGCTCCTCAGATCTTTCTAATCGTAGAGTAATGGCATCTAGTGAGAGAGGCGATACGATTCCAGACAGAGAACTAAAAAGAATGATTAGAAGTATGCGCTCAGGGCATAGAGAGATGAAGAGTGGCTAAGAGCTCTTGCTGTTCCTTCAGAGGACCAGGGTCCAGTTCCCACCCACTTCAGGCAAGTGCACAACCACCTGAGACTCCAGCTCCATGGGATGAGGGCCTCTTCCCCTACAAGCACATTCCCTGACGAGCACAGAGACACATAAGGAAACATTAAAGTAGAGTTTTTAAGTTCTTTTTAAGCTGTGTTCAAAGAAGAAAATGGGCTCCTTATTGAGAACGCAGGCAGCTGGCTGAAATAAGGAAGGCAACGGAAGCTATGAGACAGGTATGCAGCAAAGACAGAAATACACAAGAATACCCAGCCTGCAATGCTGGAGAGGAGAAATATGTCAACACACTAGGGAAAGTCTGCCCAACAGAAGGGATGTGAAGCGAGGACACAACACCTCAACCTGAAGGCAGGAGAGTTAACTAGAACATTCAAACAAGACCAGAAAGAAGAAGAAGGGACAAGTGGGGACTTTAACATATGGGAGACACTCTGAAAAGACCAAATCTACAGATAAGAGTCAAGACAGACACAGCAGCTAGGCCCAGCAAAATAACAGCAGCAAATTTTAAACAGGAAATTTAGCAGCCAGGAGGCCATCGACAGATGTGTTATGAATTCTGAAAGACAACTGTTGACCCAGACTACTACTAGACACAGCAAAAATACATCGCAATAGAGGGAGTTATAAATTTTTTCCAGGATAAAAATAGGCTAATTGGAGCTATAACTCCTCATCTCTACAGACCAGAGAGAAAAACAAGTCCATCTACCGGACCAGAGTAGTGAATAAGCCACCCTAAAATAGTAGTAAGACAAGAGAGAGACATAGACACAGAGGACAGTAAAATGACAGGAATCAATACAAACCTTTCAAATAATAATAATAATCATCATCATCATCTCTGTCCCCAATCAAAAGACACAGACTAGTAAGTAGACTGGATCAAAAAGCAGAAGCCATCTATTTGTTGACACCAGAAAATATACCTCACTACAAAAGACAGACAGTATTTGGTTTGGTTTGGTTTCAAATGCTGACCAAAAGCACCTTGAGAGGAAAGAGCCCCTGACAGCTTCAAGCCATCATGATGGAAGTCAGCTTAGGAACTCAAGGCAAAACTGAAGCAGAGACTACAGAGGAGTGCTGCTCTCTGGCTTGCTCCCCATGGTTTGCTCAGCCTCCTTTAACACAACTCAGGAACACTGGCCCAGGGGCGGCACCACTTCCAATGCGCTGGCCCCTCCCACAGCAATTACTAAGATGATCGGAACCCTATAGGCTAATCTTATGGAGGCATTTTCCAATTAAGAGTCCTCTTCCTGTATAACTCAAGCTCTGTGGAGTTAAGAAGGAAGGAAGGTAAAAAAGGAAGGAGAGATGCTCGCCTAAACAGCACACTATCTTAGAGGGAAAAGACAGAAAGGGGCACCCCGTGCAAATGAACCTGGGAAACAAGCAGGTACCACTCACTATCTAGTATCTGACAGAATAGACATCAAGCCAAACCTACTGAGAAGGCCACCCATACTGATTAAGGAAGCGGCCCATCAAGAGGATAATCCTGAACATTCTTGGCCCAAACACAGGTCCACCCAATGTCATAAAACAAACACTACTAAATGTAAAGTCACTAATTAACCCCTGCACAATAGCAGTGGGTGACTTCTCCTTTCCCACCAGTTGTCATGTCATTCTGACAGAAAAGAGAAATATTTGAATTAAATGACACCACAGAGCAAACAGACTTAATAGACACGTGCAGACCATTCCATCCAAACACTGTGGACTACATGGTCTTCTGTGCAGCCAATGACGTTTTCTCTAAAATACATCATATGTGGGACACGAAGCAAGTTTCAACAAATGCAAAAATAATTCCTTGTAGCCTTTCTGGTTACAGTAGAATCTACAAGTCAACAGCAAGAGAAAACTTACGACACAAGCTCAGAGATTAAACACACTAGTGAGTGAAGAGAATTGAGCAAAAATGGAAACACAGCATCTAAAGCCTATGGACACAGTTCTATGAGTCACGGGGAATTGTTTATGGCTGTGAGATCAGAGATCCCAAATAAATAACCCATGGATACTCATTAGGAGCTTGGGGAAAGGAGGAGCCAAATCTCAAACCAGTGGGCAGGAGGAAATCAGTAAAATCACATCAGAAATTAATAGAGTGGGAGGGAGAGGAATCCATGAAACACGGAGCCGGCTCTTTGAAAATAAACGAAACTGACAAAACTTGGCCAAACCAACCAAAAACACAATTTAATAGAATTAGAGATGAGAAGGGAGTCGTTACAACAGAAGACCAATAAAACCCAGAAAACCATTAGTTCTTCATTCTGCTAAATTGGAAAAGTCTAAACAGGTGAATTTCTAGATGCCTATGGCCTCCGAAATTAAGTCAAGATGAGATCAACGAACAGATGGATAACAAACACCGATATTGCAGCAGAAACGTACAATCTCCAAATAAGAAAGTCATACTCCCTTTTTATGAAGTTAATATTATCTGAGTACCAAAACTGATAAACACGCGCTCGCGCGCACACACACACACACACACACACACACACACACACAGAGAGAGAGAGAGAGAGAGAGAGAGAATTAATGACCAATTGCACTGAGAAACATGGATGAAAAAATTCTCAACAAAATATTTACAAGGCAAATTCAATAACGCATCAAAAAGATAATTCACCATGATCAAGTTGCGTTTATACCAGAGATGCAAGGACCATTTAATATATGTAAATCAATAAACGTAATAAGTTGCATAATGGCTTCAATAACAAGAAGCATGGCCATCTCAATAGATAGAGAAAAGGCTCTTAGAACTGAAAAACGACTTCATCGAAGTGTCAGGATAAAATCAGTAGACTTCCCACATGCCAAGGACAAAATTACTGAGAAAGAAATCAGGGGGAAAAATCTCACTCACTATAGCATCAAAAACTAAAAGCTTTTGAATAAAGCTAACCAGGGAAGTGGAAAACCTTCTATAATGAAAACTTTTAAAACAATGAAGGAAGAAATTGAGAAAAACACTGAATAGAAGGACTTCCCACTGGCATGGGTCGGAAAAACTAATACTGCCAAAATGGCCGTCCCACCAAAAGTAATCTACAGGCGCAATGTAATCTCAGTCAAAACCGCAGTACCATCCTTCATAGAAATAAACAAAACCACCATAAAAGTCGTATGGATTTTATGACAAAACAAACCTAAAGGTGGAAAAAATGCAACTGGAGGTATTGCCACACCTGATTTCAATCACAATGGGATTTGTCTGCTCTGTCTGAGATGAAGGTCCAACCTTTGACATGTGTGTATTGGAGTATCTGTAGAGATCAGAACGCTAGAAAGGGCTCATGGGAGCAGGGAGGGGAAGAGGCTTAAGGTGAGGAGGGAGCAGGAGAATACATGTAATGGGAAAGAAAGGGGGTTCGGATAATGAGGGTAAATAAGTTTTAAGACAGGATAGAGAGGGGGTTGGGGATTTAGCTCAGCAGTAGAGCGTTTGCCTAGTAAGCGCAAGGCCCTGGGTTCGGTCCCCAGCTCCGAAAAAAAGAAAAAGAAAAAGAAAGGATAGAGAGATAGGGAAAGAAAGAGGTAGCTGCTGGGAGAGGGGTAATCCTTTTCTTCAGGGGTGCAGCTCCTTGTAAGCTCTCTATAACACCATAAACAGTCCCACACCCGTGCACATTCAACCAGCCCTAACTAAATTCATAAGAAGATTTGCTCTTGTTTTAAATTATCAAAGTAGGGTTGGGGATTTAGCTCAGTGGTAGAGCGGTTGCCTAGCAAGCACAAGGCCCTGGGTTCCGTCCCCAGCTCCGAAAAAAGAAAAAAGAAATAAAAAAGAAAAAAAATTATCAAAGTAAGAGGAGGACATTTGAGGTAAAGAAGGAAAATAAGTCCAGAAGCAGTGGCTGGGCTAAGAGAATAATGGGGTGAATGTGATCAAAACGTATATATGCTCCATATGTGTGTATTCATATATAGTATCTTAAAAAGGAAGGAGAAAAGGAAGGAAAGAAGGAAGGACAGGCTGAAGAGATGGCTCAGCAGTTAAAAGCATTTGCAACTCTTGCAGTAGACCTAGTTTGGGTTCCCAGCACACATGCACTGACTCACAAGCGTCTAACTCCAGCCCCAGAATCTAACACTGACTTCTGGTATCCTTGGGCACTAGGCATGCATGGAGTGCTCAAACATACATGGTGACCCAACATTACACACATAAACATATTTTTAAAAATTAAAAACTTTTGAAAGAAGGAAAAGGAAAAAACAAATCTCCACAAGAACTTGGGTCCAATGCGGTGACATCACTAATTCCAAAGAAATTCTTGGCCGGGACTGTGGAAGCCATGGGCCGATTAGCTCATTGCTAAAAAACTGGCAATCCTGCTAGCTCCTTGGCCCGGCCCCAAGAGAAAGTGATTTGAACATTATACACCATTAAGCTGACTCAGAGAACAAATGACTAACTTTCCGATAATCAAGATTTCGCCATGGCCATTCTTCATTTTGATCCAACCTAAGTTTAATGCATCATGACTAATGATTCCGGTCTACACCAAAGGAAGTTTCTCTTCTATGGAGCATCACTCCCAGCCTCCTCCTCAGGGCAGGAGCAGGAGCCTCCTGGTACCTTCCACATGTTTTGGCATCACCTGCAAACACTCTTCCTCACAAGCAGGCTAGAAACCAGTGGTTCTGTCTATGGGGGCTGTGGGAGTTAAGGACCCGCCATAGCCCTGCACCTCAAGTGCTCACTCAAATGTGGTCCACAGAAAGAGGAAAATCTTCATTTTCCCTAATCCACACCTCTGAAAGGATCGGGAAGTAAGTCCCCAGCCAGGAGCAGTTTCACATCACTGTGTCCAGCTCTGTCACTCGTCCATGCTGAGGATCCTGTCTAAAAGGTCAATTTGCTCCCCTTTCACTGCACTCAGCAGAGACATCAACCTGGTGACAAAAATCTCCCTGTCGGTAGACAGCAAAGTGAAAAGCCATGTGGAGCCTGCCATGAGGCTCCATGTCAGGCCTTCTGACTTCATGTCTACCTTGAAGAAGCTCAGAGGCAGGGCCCCTTTGACGTTAGCAACCATTCACTGCAGTCTGGCCTGAGGTATAGCCATAGCAGGAAGAGCTGGCTCTCCACGAATGCTGTTCTCCAACACCCTGTCTTTTAAAAGATCCATTCAAGTTTAATGTGTGGTAAGAAATCAACTAGAAACTTAGCCTTACATGTTAAGGAACATTCTAATGATGGTCTGAAAGCCAAAAGGGAAATGCAATTTGTCAGAATCCCTTACTCCTAGAACCCCACAAGGGACTCACTGTAGTTCCACAAGGAACACTGGGGCTGCCATTACGGAAATGGATAAAAACAAAGGATACCTGCACCCAGTCTTGTCCCCATTTTCCAATGCACCTAATGGGCCAACTCCTTTCATGAGTAGTTTACCCAATATGTTCGAGGTTATAGTCAACCACTACAGGGAAAGTCACAACACACAACTCAAGGCATAAAATCTATAATCAAGAAATCAGTGCTGAATGCTTGTGCTCAGTCCCTTTTTGCCATTCAGTCCAGGATTCCTGCCAAGGGAATGGTACCGCCTATAGTAGGCAGGTCTTCCCACCTCAATTAACCTAATCAAAATCATCCCCAGCAGGCATACCTAGGGACCCATCTCTCAAATGACTAGATTGAGTTAACAATTGATATGAATGAACCATCACCCCCCAGTGACAAGCTTGGTCCCTTCACTCTTGACTGTCCTCTGCACAATACCCACAGACACCAGTAAACGCAAGGTATTCGGCTCTGCTTCCTGACAACAGGCAATGAAAGGTGACACCTGTCCAAGGGTCTAGCCTGTGAGATCGCTCTAATCGTTGAACACAGTTGGCCATTCCTTCCTCAGAGCCCTTGTACAGAGCAGCCATGGAGTCCAGCACCAATACTCATATCCCTTCCTCATATTCTCAGGCAGTTTTTCAGTTTAACTAAACGTGCCCTAGCAACTTGGTTTCCCTCTTAACTCAAGGAAAAATCTCTTAGGAGTAGAAAGACCATCTACGGTACC
The DNA here is from genome assembly GCF_021556685.1 of Rattus norvegicus. NCBI lineage: Eukaryota > Metazoa > Chordata > Mammalia > Rodentia > Muridae > Rattus > Rattus norvegicus. The sequence continues at coordinate 12,469,249 of NC_141553.1, read as the reverse complement.
TATGATCCTCTTCTCCACACTTGGCAGAAAAAGCTATAGCCTGTGAACTAATGAATGTTGCCAGATATCTGGGTTGGACCTGTGCTACAAAGTACAATCACTGTAGGAATCATGTGTTACTCACTGAAAAGCGCAAACAACTCAGTCGTTGTTTGCACCCAGAATCAGGTCCAATGGACAGTTTGGTAACAACACAACACTCTCCCTTAGGTTCCATAATATCCTAGGCCCTAGGCTAGTAGTGGGTTCTTTTTGTCTACTGCTTACTGCCTTGCTCCTCATGGCTTGCTCAGTCTGCTTTCTTGAAGAACCCAGGACCACCAGCCCAGGGATGGCACCACCCGCAATGGGCTGGGCCCTCTCCCAACAATCACTAATTAAGAAAATACCCTACAGGCTTGCCGAGAGCCTAATCTTATGGAGACATTTTCTCTATTGAGACTACCTCCTTCCAAATGACTCTAGCCTGTGGCAAGTTCACATACCATACACACACTATATATAGAGAGAGATATATAGATAGATATAGATATATAGATATAGATATATCCAGGACAGTGAGGGTCAGTGCACACACATGCCACAGTGCACACGTGGAAGTCGGAAGACAATTTGTGGAATCAGTTCTCTCCTTCCACCCTCTGGGTTCTGGGGACTGAACTCACCAGGCTTACCTAACAAATCTCTTTACCCACTAAACTATACTGTTAGACCTCTGACTTCTTTTTAGGAAAGGTCTCTCTATTGATACACTACTAAAAATTAACAGAGTTTTTTTTAAATCATTTATTCAGTCGTTCATTTATAATCAATAGTGAACTCATTACATAACAATAAAATTAATGTTAAAAGTAAAATTTTTGAGAAGAAAATGTAAAACCCACAATTAACAGAAAACAGGGTCCTTAACAAATCTGCTTCTACATTCAGTCTGATATGCTATACTGTTGGGGCTAAAGTATATGAAGAAAGGGCTGGAGGGATGGCTCAGTGGTTAAGAGCACTGTCTCCAGAGGTCCTGAGTTCAAGTCCCAGCAACCACATGGTGGCTCACAACCATCTGTAATGGAATCCCGATGCCCTCTTCTGGTATGTCTGAAGACAGCGACAGTGTACTCATACACAATGAATGAATGAATGAATCTTTTTTTTAATGTGAAGAAAACCCAGCCTTACACAGACTTGTGGTGGGACACTAACGGAGAACTCAGTCAGCACAGCAAATCATGCTTGTTTGACAGAACACTAAAACTGAACAAGTAGTCTTCTTGCAAGTTAGCTGCCATATGGGGTGTGCAACTCTAACAATCAACTCTGAAGACTCCTCCACACTATCCACTGACCTGCTCTGTGAACCAATATTTTGCCTCTGTGTAGTCCTTCAATGACAAATATGATCTCGCTGAATGAAAATACCTCCAAGGTTAACCACACACTTCAGCACACAGAATCCCAAGTTCACATATGTTAAAGTCATCCCCGAGTTCCAACCAGGGTTGACTCAAGTTTCCCAGAATTCTAACTTTTGCCTGAAGGCACAAATTTTATCATCTGCATCAAATACAGACAGCTTTTCCCTTGAAATAGCGGGTTCACGTATTTAATTTCCAGACTATCTGCCAATATCATAAGTTGGTGTCACTGTGCTTTGCCAGGTGTTTTACTTTTTTTCCCCAAAGAAACAGCATGGAAGGAGGATATGGCTTAATTTCCAACCCAACAAAGGCATAAACATTGTTTCCTCAAAAGAGCCTTTGTGTTTCCACCTACAGAAGGACATTATGCAAATTCCAATCCCATAATATGCCACTGATATTAAAAATATATATAACACTAAGGATGTTTGAAAGAGCCATATGGAAGCTGTCTTAGTTAGGGGTTCTGTTGCTGGGATAAAACACCACGACCAAGAGCAACTTGGGGAGAAAAGGGTTTATTTCACCTTACAGTTCCACATCATCAAAGGAAGTCAGGGCAGGAACCTGGAGACAGAAGCTGATGAGCAGAGGCCATGATGGAACACAGCTTCCTCTTGCTACTACGGCTTGCTCAGCCTGCTTTACTACAGCTTAGGACCACCAGCCCAAGGGAGCCACATCCACAGTGGGCTGGGCTCTCCCACATCAATCACCAATTTAAAAAATGCCCCACAGGTTTGCTTATATAAGTAAGGCCAGTCTTATAGAGGCATCTTCTCAGTTTAGAGTCCCTCTTCCCAAATGACTCCAGCTTGGCTCAAGTTGACATAATCAAACATGGAGCATAGTATTTTAAAAGGTATCTAGAGATGTACGGAATATATAGTATATATGTTCATTATATATGCATATACTAAATATGCATGTGTACATGCACATGGTTGCGTGCGCGCGCACACACACACACACACACACACACACACACACACACACTGTAAAAGAGTCTAATTGGAGTTACCATGCACAGAAGCCACAGGTTGACAAATAAAAGCCACAGTACCAGATAGGTATTTGTATACCTCCTCTCAAGTTGTTAGTCAAAGTATGCCATTGCTCTGCCCATCAGCACTTGATGGTAGACCCTATGTCTGAAGACACCACACAGACACAGACTGGTCACAGGACATAGAGAAAGAGTTGGTCCTAATCAGCAGCTCCCTCCCTGTTGGCTAACTTTCACAGTTCGAGAATGTGCTGTGCAGGTTTCTAAGAAGAAAACGTCATGAAGAGTCACAACTGCTCACATCTGTGACTCATGTGAACTACAATAATGATAGACATGGCAAGGTATTATTCCCATGGTGTAATAGTGGTACAGATATTATAAGTGTAACCAATGACTTCCAGGGTTGGATTTAAGGCCCACTCCACAGAAGAAAACACATGCTTGGTTCTGTAAAACTGGTCAAGAACCTATAGTTGGAAAGTTCACAGGAGTGAACCTACTATCAGTCTGCTAAATGAACACGTTATCAGATACCCCTCTAAATTTGTGTATCTCTACCCACAGATCAGTGAAACTCTGAGATCTTACCAAAGAAGTTTCCTTGTGCAGTAGATGATCGTTAATGAAAATCGCCAATCAGGGACCATAGTGAAAAAGAGGACAGGAGGATTAGAAGAGCCAAGGTCTAGAAGGACCACAGCAAGGACCAAAACAAGGTCACCTAGATATGTAGGCCTGATGCATTTATGACTCAGGGAAGCCTGCACAAGATCAATCCAGTCAATTTTGTAGTACGAAAAGGCAAGTGATTCACAAGCCCCCATCCCCTAAGGACAGTTGATAACTTCTGGGAGGAGGAGAGTCAGTTTTCTCTAAGGGTATGGCCCCTGATGGGGTGACCACACTCCAATGGATGGTTCCATGACCAGCAGTATACAGACAGCACAAATTGGATTCAATGTTTTGTTTTGTTTTGAGATTTATTTATTTTATGTATAAGTACACTATAACTGTCTTCAGACGCACCAGAAGAGGACATCAGATCTCAGTGCAGGTGGTTGTGAGCCACCCGTGTGGTTGCTGGGATTTGAACTCAGGACTCTTGGAAGAGCAGTTAGTGCTCTGACCCGCCATCTCTCCAGCCCTCAACGGGTTATTTTAAATTTTTTAAAAACATGAAGCTGAGGGAGATGGAAGGTGGGAAGGTCTGTGGAAGAACTACAGGGTAAATATGATCAAACCCGCTGCATGAGATTCTCAGAGAATTAATATTATTTTAAATATGTACTTTCATTAGCCTACTTTCTTTATTACAATAAAATACCCAAAGTTGGATAGCTTTATAATGAAAGAGGTTTGCTTGGTTCCCAGTTCAAAATAAGATGGCCCATTTGGACCATAGTGACAGCCTCAAAGCAATGGTACCGTGACAGCAAGAACACATGTGAGAGCAATCGCAGTACCAGAAGGAGAGCCAGAGGGCATCTCGTGGGCCAGCCTCAGGCTTTATAACAACTCACTCTAACAAAAATAGACTCAGAGTCCACAGGGGTCATCTTGCGAACCTCTCCAGAGGACATGTCCTCAACAACTTAAGGACCTGTCACTAGGCTCCACCTCTTAAGAGTCCCACCACTTCTACACTGCCAGACTAAAGGCCAAGTCTCCAACATAGGGATCTCTGAAAAAAAGAAAATACACTCAAACCGCAGGAGTGCTCTTGTGTTAAATTTAAACAAATCCCGTCTTCATTATTAAATAGAGATTTTTCTGTTGAATGTTCATCCTATTGTATATTTTGGACAACGGGACCTGGATGTGATATGGGACAATCCTTATTCTTTTAGCCTAGATGGATTTCTTGAGATCCCATCCATGCATATTCCTTCCTTTCTTCCTTTTCTTTTTCATTAACTAATTTATTTACTTTACATCCTTCTCAGAGCTTCCCCTCCCTCCTCTCCTCCTGGTCTTAATTTTAAATTTATCAAGGGCATTCGTAAATAGTACCATCTTTTGGGGTGCACACTGCTAGTGAAGAACACCTTGGCTACCAGTAGAAACTGGTCCTACAGTCTTGCTCTGTGCTGGAGCCCCTACCACCACCACCACTTTTAAATCAACACAAAGGGTTGGGGATTTAGCTCAGTGGTAGAGCGCTCGCCTAGCAAGCGCAAGGCCCTGGGCTTGGTCCCAGCTCTGAAAAAAAAAAAAGATGTAAAAAAAAAAATCAACACAAATACCAACAAGAAAAAGGTCCCACTGAATAAAGTTTTAACCTGAGAGATCCAGGGAAGAATATTGACCTGAAAGGTTTCCAAGTAGCCTGAGGGCAGCAGATCACAAGAGATTTTACTGGACGACTGTACGTGTAACAGACATAAGAAGAGGTAAGTCCTAAGTCTAACTAGACAAGCTCCCTCAACATTTCTAGCATGCCTACCTCATGGCCCAGTCTTTAGCAAGCATCCATCAACCTGAGCTTCCTGTTGATGCAATGACTATCGAGTCTGAGTTGCATTTAGTTCTCTGTCCAGTGGTGACTAGTAAGCTCCTTCCAGCTCCAAACTCCAGTCTCGATCTTGTATAATGGGTGCTATGCTAAACAGTTCCAAAACTTTCTGTGAGGTCATCTTGGTGGCATTCAACTGTTTACAGGGCCTGGAGGATACCTTGGCTAAGATAATAGAGGTAGAGAAAAAGCCAGTGCGAGATGGGCTCAGTCTACTGGGAGAATCAAGGGACAATTCCCGTTTTAACACACATACATTAGGCAAGCTATTACATCTTCTCTGTGTAAGCCTTCAGACTGGTGACAGGAGAGAGAACTACATGGTCTATTTTTGAAAAAGCCCATTAACTCCAAACTTTAAGCTTCATGGAGACACTTACAGAAATATGAACTTTAAGATGAACGGTTTCTCAGCAGGCAATGTAATCAACTTCATTATCTGTTTTAACTAATGAGATACCTCACGAGATAGTTCTGTGAAGCTGGACGTGGTGGTGTACACCTAAAACCCCAGCACCTCTGGAGACTGAGGCAGGAGGCTCGTGAATTCAAGGCCAACCAGGACTATAAAGAAAGACCTTATTTAAAAAAAAAAAAAAAAAAGCAGGTGATTTAGCAATCAATTAATCAAAAAGATTGTGGAAGACATTAATACAGACTATGGTTGCGTTGGACATGATGGCTCACACCTGTAATTGCGCACTGAGGAGGCTGAGGCAGGAAGCTTACAATGAGTTCTAAGCGAGCCTCAACTACAGAATGAGACCATGTCTCTTAGAAACAAAGGAAAAAGAAAGAAGAGAGGGAGAAAAGAGAAAAGACGAGATGACTACTGTGGTCTAAAAGTGGTCTGTCAGCCTACACCAGGCGAACATTAAAACCTTAGTCACCAGGCAACAGTACTGAGCTCTGAGAGGTCATTAGTCATGTCCTCACCTGGATCTCTCCGTTGCTCCCTTCCTTCCTGACCCCAACTTCCGTGGTTTCCTTTACCACAAACCCCTACCATGCTGTGCCGCCACATCACAAGTCTAAAGCCCTAAGGCAACCAGACTTGGGATTGGAACCTCTAAAACCTCATCCGAAAAAGAAATCCACTTATAACTAAAAGGTCACAGGTGTTTGACCAATGACGAGTATAGCACAATTCAGTAAACTCCACAGAGGGGCAAGCTCATTAGACTCCGTCCCTCTGCAATCCTGCCAGGCCTCGGGACTGACTCAGGCACCAGACAATAGGAACAGTTGGCCTCAGAGGACGAACTTAGTGAGCTAAATAAATTATTAATCCCCTAAAAGTACTTGGAGATAAAATAATAATGGCTCCTCTACCCAGAAAGCTTTTACTATTGAACATGTTTGAGCATCAGTCATCTGGTTTTGCTTCCATAATGGCCCCAGGAGAAGCACAGGCCAGGCAATTCCATCTGCCTTTCGTCAGAGCAGAAACGTACTCAGGGAAGGGGGCCCAGGAATGAGCTTCCTCAGACAAAAAGGGACATCTCCTCCAAAGCATCCGTATTATTATAAGCCAGACTCTGAACTTACTTCGTCAAGTTCGTCTATCTTATTTACCGGCTACCTTTTTCCCAAAAAGAATGGAGCATCTTGGGTTCTTTTTCTTGCACTATCAGAAGAGGCTTGATTTCCCCATGTGAATACAGTTAAAAATAAAATAAAGACAGACTACCATGCCTTTTTGTAATCTCTGCCCAGAAAACTGCCAAAAATGCACGGCTTCCTTTCCAGGCAGTGGAGAAACACAACAGAATAGAAAATGGGTCAAATAATTTCCAAAGGAAGAGCTTAAATCGGAAATGTCCCTCTTTTAAAAATTTTCTATCATTAAATACACATTTCAACAGACACGAATTAAGGCACAAATGGATTCCTGGAGGAGAAGTGGTACCAGAACAAAGCCCATATAAGCTGATAATGATGAATTGCTTTCTACGCCACCAAGTACTGGTGACAGTGTTAGGCCGGAAGGTAGTCCGAGTACAAATCCAACCACGAGCTCAGGGAGAGAAGACGGGGAACGACAGCTATCTGCAAGGCTGTCACCCACACTGTTCAATTGAGCCATCACACAGAGTCAAGCTTGGACAAACACAGGCCAGTCTGAGAAAGACAGCAAGGCATTTAAGATAACACTGAGACAGGCGCCTCGCCAAGTGGGAAAAACCACCCCTTCCCTAAAAGTAAGATGTAAGGCTGCAATTACTCTCAAGGCCAACGACGAGCTAAAGACACAGCTCAATCGGCTACCCTGACAAACTTACAAGCCGTTCTCTCCCACCTATACCCAATTCCAGTATGGGTCATGTACGGAGCAAAGTTTCCCATTTTGCTTTAGAACCACAAATTGCTAAACACTCAAGCTTCTAGAGAAGCAAGCTAGCCCTCCCAGGTACCAAAGCCTTATTCTGCCTGGCCACAGGAATAAATTGAGCTGTCTCCATTAAAACTAAAGAACTGGGGTGAGGAGAGATGGCTCAGTGGTTAAGAACACTGACTGCTCTTTCAGAGAACCTGGGTTCAATTCGCAGCACCCACATGGCTGTCCACAACCATCTGTAACTCAAGTTCCGGGGGGGACCTGCCACCCTCACACAGAAATACATGCAGGCAAAATACCAATGCACATGAATTCAAAATAAATTTTAAAAAAGGCTGAAGAACCATAGAGGTACCCAATGAAAACAGGATCCCAAATTATTCCTCCAAGCAATTCTACCATCCAGCAAATGCAATGTCTAGCACAATAAGAAAATTAAACACCATGAAGGAAAAACAGTTGCCCAGACACACACTCAAGCAGAGCCATAAAGATACAGAAGTTTGAATTATCTAGTATGTCCTCATCAATACAAAATGCAAATAACCCCATTAAACAATAGGAAAAGGTCTGGATAAATGTTTCAGAAGATGCACTAATAGTAACAAGCACGTGAAAAGTTGGTCAGCATTACCAATCACTAAGAAAATGCACATCAAAATCTTAAAGAGAAACTACCTACACTCAGTGACGGCTGGTAAAAAACAGCAAGTAACAAGTTGGTAAACTTATAGACACTGAGAACTTGTGCTCTGGAGTGTACGCTCAAATGGAATTTGTATAGGTGAAGATCCAGATGTTCTTCTAGGTGCCTGGATGGCCTTCTTCACTACAGTCAAAAGATGGACACAACTTTGTCAAAGGACAAATGGAAAAGGACGTTAGTGTAACACACACAATTATATGATGGCCAGTATTGTGTCAACTTGGCACAAGCTATAGCATTTAAAGAGGGAACCTCAACTGAGAAAATGCTCCCACCAGGCTGGCCCATGGGCAAGGCTGTAGTACATTTTCTTAATTAGTTATTGATGTGGGAGGGGGCCGGCCCATGGTGGGCGGTACCACCAAGCAGCGGGTGGCCCCAAGCTCCTGCTTCCTTCCAAGTTCTAGCCCTGATTTCCCTCAGCTATGGAGTGTGACCTGAGCTGAAATTAACCCTTTCCTATCCAAGTTATTTATGATCATGGCATTTTATCACAGCAATAGGAACCCTAAGTAAGAAAGTTATTGTTGGGTGAGGCTGGAGCGATGGCTCAGCGGTTAAGAGCACTGACTGCTCTTCCAGAGGTCCTGAGTTCAATTCCCAGCAACCACATGGTGGCTCACAACCATGTTATGAGATCTGATGCCCTCTTCTGGTGTGTCTAAAGACAGCTACAGTGTACTCACATATTAAAATAAATCTTTTAAAAAAAAAAAAAGAAAGAAAGTTATTGTTTAACTGGTTTGGAGTTTCAGTGTTTTACAATTGAGGAACTTCTGGAGATAAATGCATGTTACAACAATGTGAATGCAGTTAATATCATAGAACTGCATATCCAAGTGTATGTTTAAGAATGGGGATGGGGCTGGGGACTTAGCTCAGTGGTAGAGCGCTTACCTAGGAAGCGCAAGGCCCTGGGTTCGGTCCCCAGCTCTGAAAAAAAGAACCAAAAAAAAAAAAAAAAAGGAATGGGGAAAGATGGGGTTGGGGATTTAGCTCAGCGGTAGAGCATTTGCCTAGCAAGCACAAGGCCCTGGGTTCGGTCCCCAGCTCCAGAAAAAAAAAAGAATGGGGAAAGATGGCTCAGCCTTGAAGAGTGCTCACAACTCTTGTTAAGGATCCAAGTTCAAATCCCAGTACCCACAACGAGCAGCTCACAACTGCCTGTAACTCCAGCTCCAGGGGAGCTGACACTTTTGGCTTCTGTAGGCACCTGCACTCATTTTCACATACCCATATACACCACATACACATAAAAATAAAAGGCTGGAGAGAGGGCTTAGTGGCTGGGAGTGGTTAGTGCTCTCACAGAGAACCTGAGTTTGATTCCCAGCAGCCACCTGGCCGCTCACAACCACCTGTAACTCTACTTCCAGGGGATCTGACACCCGCAGCCTCATACACACATGATCACATACATAATGTCAGGCATCACACATACATATGAGGAGAAAGAGAGAAAGGGAGATTTAAATAAAGAAAATTTAAAATAAAATCAATCTCTAAATACACACACACACACACACTATAAATGGTAGGTTTTATATGATACATGCTTGACAACAATAGGAACCATGTATTTGGACTAGAGACATAGTCCAGTAACTAAGAGTACTTGTTGTTCACTGAGGACCAAAGTTCAGATTCCAGCCTCTGTGTAAAAGTTCTGACAAGCTATAGACACCTATAACTCTAGGCCTCAGGGTTCCAATTCCCAATTCTGGCTTTTGCACATGTACAGGTTCATGCACCCACATATTCATGTGTACATACACTCATAAAGATACATATAAATAAGGAAAAATCTTTCTTAAACAAATTAACTAGATGCACTACCATTAAAAGCAAAAACTGGTCCCTAGAAACTATTATCAAGTAACATAGTTCTAGATTTTTTAATCTAAAACCGAAACATTACAAGATCATAGGTGATATTTAAAACACTAACAGAAGAATTGAAAATTACACCAAAAGAAAATATTCAAACCAAAGCAGGTGAAGTCAAAACCATGAAAATACATGACAACGAATGACATCTGATACACATTTAACTGGAATCCCGGAAGGAAAGGAGAGTGAAGATATAGAAGTGACATCTGACAATCGCGGCAGAAAATTTCCAGATTTCTGAGAGATGCTATGCCTCACACACAAGGAGAGTACATCTCAGGCAGATGTGTGTTGAACTAAGTGAAATTACAGAAATGGGAGGGCAGTAAGAAAACCCTTTAACACCAATAGAAGGCACACAGGTTACAAGCAGAGAAGTTACACTGACTACTGATTGCTCACCAGGAAAAGAAAACATCAGACGCTTTGGATAGGCATGCATGTCTTACGTGCTGGAAGAATACAATGCCAAAGTTAAATTCAATATGGGGAGGGGGGACATTAAGACTGTGAAAGGGTGATATTGATCAAAACAGCAAAGACGTATATCTAAAATTCCTCTTACAGGAAAGCAGTGAATTGACAAAAAAAAAAGAAAAAGAAAAAAGAAAAAAACGACCAACGTTACAGGAGTCTAAAATTTGACTAAAAGCTTATCATAAACTGGGGAGTGTTTGTTAAAGAAAAATAGTGGAGTATCAACAAATATACAATGTTTTAATGTGCCCCTTTTGTATCACAGCAGTCTCAGAAACCCTACCACCTCAGTGAGAACACACTGCAGACTTATTTCCAGAAAACCCTCACTGACTCAGCTAGCAGAATGTGCTTACAAGGCTAGCTTCTCCTGACCTGACTCAAAACTCAGCCCGGATACAAAGTACTTTCTTCACAAGTTTCTATCAAAACTACTGGACGTCCCCTGTTTGATTTTTGTGACTACCTAAGACACTGGCCATCAGTTTGAACCAAGAGTGACCTAAAAATATCCCCCGACGCTTACAAGGAAAGTCCAGGAATGAGATTTCAAGAACCCTGGTGTATTCCTAGAAAGCTAGGAGATCATAGCCATCAGAGTTCAAGGTTATGTGAATACCCAGAGAAGAGCTGAGACTCCGGGTTAGTCCTAAGCTCTCACGTGGAGCTAACTTGTTAGTGATGATGTGCAAGTAGGAAGTTAGGGCCAAAGCAAAGTCAGGACCTGGCAGGTTGAAGTTTGCCTCAGTATATGCTTCAACAGAGACATATGACTACAAATACAGACTCAACAAACTGAAACCACTACAATTCAGTAAGTGGCTACGGTAACAACACATTTGGGAAGGAAAAAGAACCAAAGAATGGAGTTGCTACATTGTATCAAGCTTTCAACCAGCCATGATAGCACACGGCCTACAATCCCGTTTGAGAGGTAGAAGCAGGGGGATTAGGAATTCAAGATCATCCTCCGCTAAAAATCAAGTCTAAGGCCAGCCTAGACAATATGAAATCCTGCTCAAGGAAGGGAGGGAGGGAGGGAAGAAACAAAGGAAGGGACAAAGGAATGAAGGAAGAAAAGAACAAAGGAAGAAGGAATTTGAACAAATTATAACACAAAGAAAGACAAAACAGCTCATGTACAATGAGGGAAGCAATCACAAGGATTGCTCCTAAGGGAGACCCAATATTGGACTTAGAAGACAAAATATCTTAAATATATTATTCTAAATATATTTAGATAATAAAAGAAGCCACAGTAAGAACAGGAATTCACCAAAAATCCACCAAACAGTTATTGTAGCTGGTACATCCCTTGCACATGTAGTACAAAAAATGTAATGTTGTCAAGATGGCAATATTATATGTTTTCGGGTTGTGTGTGTGTGTGTGTGTGTGTGTGTGTGTGTGTGTGTGTGTTTTGTTTTGTTTGAGACAGGGTCTCATTGTATAGCTTTAACTGGCCTGGAACTCACTACATAGTCCAGGCCAGTCTCAAACTCACAGGGATCTGCCTGCCTCTGCCTCTCTGCCTCTGCCTCTCTCTCTGCCCCCTCTGCCCCTCTGCCCCTCTGCCCCTCTGCCCCTCTGCCCCTCTGCCCCTCTGCCCCTCTCTGCCCCTCTGCCCCTCTGCCCCTCTCTGCCCCTCTGCCCCTCTGCCTGAGTATTGGGACTAAAGGCCTGAGGCTTCATACCTGGTCCTTAGTCTACTTTGTGGTGCTATTAAAACAAAAACAAAAACAAAACACCTGAAGTTGAATAATTTATCGCGAGATTCTTTGACTCATGATTCTGGAGTGCTGGTATCCTGGGCACATAGTGAAGACTACAGCATGGGGGAGGGGCTGGGGACATCTCAGAATAAAAGATATAAATCATTAACACCTGGGAGTAAGCAGCGTGGTCTTCTGGGTTGGCTGGTTATTTACAGCATTATGACCTGGGATTAAACTATATTGTATTTTTCTTTGTTTTCTTATAATTCTAGAAAGTGAACCCACAGGTTCTGTAGAATGTGAAGAAAGCCTTCCTCTACTGAGCTAACTCTCAACCCGACATTGGTGTCTTGAGCTGCAAAGCACATGCAACAAAAGAAACAAGTAAGTAAAGTGAATTTCACCAAAACGAAACCATTTTTGTGGATCAAAACACCATTCGCCGAGTTGGAAGAAAAGTGTGAACAGGAAAACTGGACAGCCACAGCCAAAAGAATGAAACTAGACCGTATCTATCACCCTGTACAAAACAATTGATCCAAGTGCATCAATGACCTCAATTTGAAACCTGAAATGCTAAAACTGCTACAAGAAAATAAAGACCAAAAAAAAAAAAAAAGCAAAAAACAAAAAAGGGGTTGGGGATTTAGCTCAGTAGTAGAGCGCTTGCCTAGCAAGCGCAAGGTCCTGGGTTCGGTCCCCAGCTCCGTAGGAAAAAAAAAAAAAACCCACAGAGAGAAACAGAATCTTTCCCAGCTAACAGAGGACAGATATCCAAGATACACACACACACACACACACACACACACACACATACATACACACACTCACACACATACATACACACACATACATGCACACACACATACACATACACACACACATACATATAGGCAAACACACACTCACACACACACACACACACACACACACAAGCACCAAGACAAAAAAAATATGACCCAATTTAAAAATGAGTTAGGTGGAGAATTGGGAAAGTGTAATCAGAATATATTATATAAAAATTTTTTTCAAATAAAGAAAATGGGCTAGAGATCTGAACAGAGTGTTCTCAATAGAAGAAATAAAAAATGCCTAAGAAATACCTCAAAAAGTGTTCATCACCCCCTAGCAATCAGGAAAGTGCAAATTAAAACAACTCGGAGATTTTATCTCAGCACAGTCAAAATGGCGAAGATCAACAAAACAACCAACAAATACTGGCAAGTGGGGAGACAAGAATCCGCATTCGCTGTTGGTAAGACTATAAGCTGGTGAAGCCACTGTGGAAATCAGTATGCAGAATCCTCAGAAAAGAAGTCTACTCTATGACCCAGCAATAGCGTGCCTTGACAGACACGCCCACAGGACTGCACAGCCCGTTCCACTGACACTTGGTCAGCAGCATTCATTGCTGCCCTAGACATGACACTGAGAGAAACATGTTGCAGACAACAGAATTCTAGTTCGCTGTAAAGGAAAGTAAAACCATGAAATTTGCCGGTAAATTTATGGAACTTGAAAAGATTATATTGAGTGATGTAACCGAACCCAGACAAACATTCGTGTTCTCCGTCATATGGGGTTCCTAGCTCCATGTCTTCAGATATCAATGGAGTTCTCACCCTTGCTAAAGAAGCTTCTTGGGGTTGGGGATTTAGCTCAGTGGTAGAGCGCTTGCCTAGCAAGTGCAAGGCCCTGGGTTCGGTCCCCAGCTCCAAAAAAAAGAACCAAAAAAAAAAAAGAAGCTTCACTTTACAGTCAACAGAAACCATTACAGAAAACCACAACAGGACGCAAATGCAGACCAACCGATTGTGAGGGTCCCAGCCTCAGTGGTTACATCTGCAACATAACCCCTGTACCCAAGTCCAGGGAACATTGAGAATAGTGGGGTGAAAAGACTGTAGGAGCCAGAGGACCAGGAAGTCTGCTGTGACACCAGGTCTCCTAGAAGTGACAAACCTAAACAATGCCAACATCAGAGACATGTTAACGCAGAAGGGGGAAACCGCAAGGAGTCCCACACCAGGATAAAGAACCACAGGCATTGATGACTGCTCAGAAAGGGAGAGTTAGCCTCTCCCCAAGCCTTATATATTATCTAATATAAAAAGAAATCATATAAATGCAAAGAAATAGGCATTTAAATATTTGTACACATATATGCATACACACATACATATATGTTACAATAATCAAAGAAAAAGAAGATACTAATGTGAGAGCCAAACAAGGAGGAATATGGGAAGGGATGGAGGGAGAAAGGTGAAGGGGGAAATGGCATAAATATATTTAAGATTTAAATATGGTAAATAACAAAAAGAAAGATATTTGTAGCACATGCATCTGTTAAGGGACCAGCAGCAAGAAGACAAATATTCAAATTATAAAATGGGGAAAGCATTGGACAGCCAGTTCTCCAGAGAAAATGTACTAACGGTTGCTAAGTCCGTTAGTCATTAAGAAAATGCTAATTAATGCCGTAAGTGAGAAACCACTTCCTACCTGTTAGCCGGCTATGATTAAAGAAAAAAAACCTAGAAAATAAAAAAAAATTGAAATGGATATGTAGAGATTGTAACCCCATATGCTACTGGTGGCAATGTAAAATGGTGTGACGTTTTTTTAAAAACACTTTAGCCTCTAAACAAAGAACTGACCCAGCAACTCTACTCCTAGGTGTGAACCCAAGAAAACTAAAAAAAAAAAAAAAAAAAAATCCAAATGTCCACCTAAAACACCTTAACTATACAAGACAGAATCAACCATGAAAAAAGGAAGAAAAAAAAAAAACACTATGGCACACTACAATGTAGAAGAGGCTTGAAATTACTATTACTAAACAAAACAAAGCAGGCAGAGGAGGCCACGTGTGATGGATTTCGTTCAGAAGAAATGTCTATACTAGTCACAACCTTAGAGATACAAAATAAATACAAGGTTGCCAATGACAGGAGGGAAAAAGAACAAGGAGTTACAATTAGCATACATACTGACATACATAGCACCAGACAGGAGTTTGCTTGCTTCTGTCCCTCTTTCTCTCTCTCTCTCTCTCTCTCTCTCTCTCTCTCTCTCTCTCTCTCTCTCTCTCTTTCTTTCTTTCTTTCTTTCTTTCTTTTTTCCAGAGCTGAGGACCGAACCTAGGGCCTTGCGCTTGCTAGGCAAGCGCTCTACCACTGAGCTAAATCCCCAACCCCCCCTTTTTCTTTTTTGTTTCTTTTTTTTTTCTGGGGGGTGGGGGGCTGTTGTTGTTGCTGCTGCCATTTGAGACAGTTTCTTCCTGTGGCCCTGGCTGTCCTGTCTATAGACCAGGCTGGCCTCAAACTCAAGAGATCCCCCCTGCCTCTGCCTCCAGGGCTCTGAGATACTAAAGGTGTGCGCCCTTACACTGAATTTCCTTAAAGAAGATGAAAAGGGCCCGAGAATCAGGTAGTTGGATGCACAGTAAACACGCCAAAATTACAGAACTGTGAACTTTAAAAGGATGAATTCTGTCCTATCTGAAACGTTTTGTTTAATTGAAAACAGTGAAGTTAAAATACTTTTAGGGGAAAAACAAAGTATCTAACACTAGTTGACCTGAACTAAGATGTCCATCTCAGCACAGGTGGAATAATCCCAGATGGAAAGTCAGAAATGTGGCCCTGATGGAGTAGGTGTGGCCTTGTAGTGGGCGTGGCCTTGTTGGAATAAGTGTGTCACTGTGGGCGTGAGCTTTAAGACCCTGATCCTAGCTGCCTGGAAGCCAGTCTTCTGCTAGCAGCCTTCAGATGAAGATGTAGAACTCTCAGCTCCTCCTGCACCATGCCTGCCTGGATGCTGCCGTGCTCCCGCCTTGGTGATAATGGACTGAACCTCTGAACCTGTAAGCCAGCCCCAATTAAATGTTGTCCTTATAAGAGTTGCCTTGGTCATAGTGTCGGTTCCTAGCAGTAAAACCCTAAGACAGTTGTATTACATTATCTGGATGGTCTATAATTTACTATCTAATCATGACAACTACAAAAAGAAAGAAAAATAGAACATAACTTCCAAAGTATGGGAGCGGGTAACAAAGCTACTTTTTTTTTCCCCAAAATCACAAAATCAATTCTAAATGAGAGAAAAAATGTAAGGCAGGATAAAATACACAGGACTGTGAATTTAAATTCAAATATATCAGTAATTACACTTAATGTAAATAAACCGAATGTTTCAAGAAAAAGATAAAAATATGTCAAATTAGGTGGGAAAAAAATCTAACAAGTAATTTGCTTCCAACAGATATATTTAAAGTATCAGAGCATTAAAATAATGATACGAGACTAAAACAATCCGATCTGGCTAGAGGAACATAATGAAGATCCACCGTGAAGGCAAAAACAGAGGACTGGAGATGGGGAAGATATTAAAAACACTCAGCTCATGAAGAAGACGACGCTAAGTGTGCTGACACTCTCGGCCCTTGGGAGATGGAGCAGACCAATCAGAATGACTTAAGGCCAGCCTGGACTCCATAACACACTATCTCAAAAATGAACGGACAGAACGACTGTAAATTTGCATGTTCCTAATAAGACGGCCCTCAAATATACATGAGGAACAACGGACAGAGCTACGTGGAGAAATAGTGCAATTCATAATGATAATGACATCGTGTTGGTAACAGATACAACAGGCGTACGTAAACTAATAAGAAAACAGCTATGATGAATCTGTTTACGACTTAGCCAAGGAGAATGTATGGCGCTTTGGAGTTAATCTGTTCCAATGCACGGGAATGCCTTTCAAAAAGCATAGCCGCAGATTTCAAAAGATTAAACTCCCAGGAAGTAAAACCTCTAAGCAATGTAACTACACCAGAAAACCAAATAAGAAAATAAACACGTGTCTGGGATATCTCAATAGTTTTCTGGATCATCTGTAAGGAAAACAAATCAAACTCTGTAAGATACAATGTTAGTATCTATTAGGAAATATATCATTTTAAGCACATCTACTAGAAAAAAAGAAAAACTACAAATTAATTAGGTGTCCATCTCAGATTAGAAAGGGAACAGCTATGAGCAAGAAAAACCAGACTCGAGCTTCACTCACAGCTTGGATGCACAGAGCTCATAAAGAACATTCCAGTCATCCGAGTCTAACCACACATCCGAAGGACAAGCTGGAGGAACACGTGTCTATTGTGGCAAGATTACTCGGATTTTTTATTCTGCTTCTAATGCTGTTCTTCATTTTAAACATTTTTATAAATAAACATACTTAAAGATAATGAAAATATTTTTAGTAATTAGCGTTCTGCTGACCTCCCTCTTCATGAGGTCAAATAGTTAATAAATGGTGAGAAGACCAAGGCTAGGTCAGAACAGCCATTTTGTCTGAGTAACATAAGCCCACAACACCTTATATGTCTCTGCTCAAATGCCTCAAACCAACTGACACATGGGAATATAAAAAGATTTACAAGGACAGGAAGTGATGAAAATTTGGTATGCTTTTTCCCAAATATTAAGGGAGCACCTCATATAAACACATCTATAAATAGAAACTATATTGTACTTTAATGAATAATTTAAAAGCACTTTGCAAACAGGGTTAAGAAAACAGGAACTTAAATGCTCAAAAAATCAATACTTCTGTCCTACCCCAACCTGGTGAGTTATAGAAACAGACATTTAAATTGTACTTTTTTTTTTTTGAAATGCTGTAAGCTAGATAGGAAGGCATGGAAAGGCTTAAAAAGCATTTATAAGTTTTGACGTGTAGTTCTGCCTTCTGAAAGTTACCCTGCAGAAGTATTCACCAATCCATGATCGTTTTGTATAGACTATTTACCAAAGGTTCAATGCTACATAGAGTAAATACCCAGTGACAAGGAAGTAGCTTGATGAACTGGGACATCCACCGGAATAGCATGCTGCCATCCACCCAACTACTCATGACTGGGCGGGAGTTCTCATAGTTTGTTTGGTATGGGAACATGAACACACAATGTCGTGAAGGCTAGGCATACTCTCTCCCACTAAGCTACTATCCCAGGTCTAAAGGGGGGAAAAGTATTTATGGAATATGTTATAGAATGAATCACAATTTTAAGATATGCCTGGCATATCATATATTATACATCACAAGACACACACACACACACACACACACACACACACACACGATAGGTGAAAGGTATATCTTTCTACTTGCTTTGATTTTTCTAAACAAAGCATATTACTTTATAAGAAGGAAAAATGCTTTTTAAATTAAATATAAACTACCTCAAATAGATTGACTCTTCAGCAATCCAAACATATTTCTACTGAGTCTAACTAGGAGGTCAGGAGACATTAGTTTTCTATGGCTGTATAGGCTATGACAACACACGCCCTTATCACACTCTCTGAGAGTCAGGAACCCTAACAGGCTTAGCTGACCCTCTTGCTTAGGGTCTCCCAAGACCACAGTCAAGGTGCTGGTCCCGCTGTGCTCTCTCATCTGAAGACGTAACTGGTATGTGTGTTGGGGAGGGGAGCTGTTTCCCTGCACTGTAAGGACTTTTGACTATTTGTTCTGAGTCTACCCTCAGCTCCAGGAGGCTCTCTCACATCTCTAGCCTTCCTCGCTATTTCCAACAAGTCGAAAAAGGAGTCTATACATTAAATCTCCAACAAGATGGGATTTGGCATAATACAACATGGGAGTAGCATTCTCTCATCATGGCCATATGCTGTGGTCTAGAAGAAAGTCACAGGTTCCACCTACATCCACCCAAAGAGAATTTCTTTTTCCTTTGAGGAGGAATATCGTGACGGGACCACCTTAACTATATCCAGCTTCTCACAGAGAGCCCAGGCAATTGAAGGAAATGTGTGCTTGGATCTGAAGCTCGCTGACCAATCTGCTCTGTGCACAGCAAAGGCAGGACAGTACTATAAGAACAGGAAAATGAGAGCTCGCTAAGGGTCAGGGTGAGCTCAGAGAACTGTCACCGGAGTACAGAGGGTGCACCTGCCTTGAAGGAAGGCTAAGAGTTAGATATCTGGAAAGAGAGAAAAAGATACTTTTCTCTATAGAACAGCAGTATGCCCAGGACAACTTTTAGAAAGAGTAAGAATCGGGTTCCCTAAAGGTCCAAATATGAAGGTTTAGTCCCCAAAATAATCGTATTAAGAGGTGCTGTGGTGGGGGCTGGGGATTTAGCTCAGTGATAGAGCGCTTACCTAGGAAGCGCAAGGCCCTGGGTTCGATCCCCAGCTCCGAAAAAAAGAACCAAAAAAAAAAAAGAGGTGCTGTGGTGGTGTGCCCACAAGTGCACTAAGAGACTGGGATCTCTGACTTTCTGCTGGGAGACATGGGCACTACTAGCTTGATAGGACAAGTGCTAACACTATGAGATAAGTACCAGCAGCCCAAACCCCAGGAACCACTGATTCATAGTATTAAATCTCCACAACCATGAACCTTAAAGTCTATGGGCAAAACCTAGAGGGCAGCACGTGAAGGGCTGGATGCCCTCTACCACACCAACATCCATTAGTCTTTCAGTGGGGTGACGATGACCAATACTTGCTAAGGTTCAGGTTTCCGACGCTTGTGAGGCATGAGAAGAGATTCCGTTCCCTGGCCCCATTCTATGTGAGCAGGTCTACTAGCAAGCGCTTTTAGCTGACTGTCTATCCAAAAGCCTTAAGGTTCTAAGAGGAGCAGGCGCTGAGAATCTCAGCAATTCTGACAGATGTGCAGCTGCATTCCTACCCAGCATCCAGGAAGCTTAGGCAGGGAGATTTTTGAATTTTAAGCCCAATCTAGACTACATAGCAAGGCTTCAGAAAAAAAAAAAAAACCCAAAAAACAAAAAAAAAAAAAAAAACCAAGTAATTTTGTCAACTTCCAGATGTCAAGGTGTGTTCCCTTCTAAGAACTGTTCCAGAGTGGGTGAAGTAACACCTTGACACCAACTCTTAAAATGGTAATACAGGAGAAGCTTGTCACTGACCAGTGTCCCTTATGAATAGGTATGACAATCCTAAATGAAATAAGAGTCTAATTCCAATAATAGGGTTTAGCATGGTACCTCATGACGAAAAGAAGTATGACCCCAAGAAATTAATGATAGCTTAAAATTTACAGATTTAAACTAATTTTATTTTAGTGGAAGAAGAAAAAACATTAAAAAATGTTCTAAGTAAGTATATTTGAAACATTAATAAAAATCAAAATATATTTTTAGTTTCTCTAACACAGGGTCTCACTATGTAGTCCAGGCTGGCCCTGAGCATAAAATCCTCCTGTCTCAGTCTCCCAAGTGCTAGGATTCACTCAGGCATCTGTCATCATGCCCAACTGACTGTTTAAAAACACTTTCATCAAGCTATTAGTAGATGACACAATCCATAAACTAATAAAAGGAACCGACTAAAATATAAAAGCAAAGTTCGCTATTAAACTTCTAACCGGATTATTCCTAAAGTGAGAAGCAATACAAAGTTAATCTTCTCCAGTTTCTAGGAGCTTTGCCTAGTATTCCATCAAAAGTAAGTAAAATACTTGAGGACTATAAACAAAGAAATTAAATTATCATTATATATAAAAATACCGCACACATACACCAAAAAAGACCAGGCCTGTGGGACAACACGCAGGTGGAATTCTGAGTTCAAGGATAGCCTGGTCTACAGAGAAAGTCCAGGACAGCTAGGACTACAGAGAGAATCTGTGTTTATAAAAAACCAAAAACAAACAAAACAGAAAATTCATCCTCACCATGTGTAAAATTCAGTCTGTTTCAAAAGTAACACTGCAGATCACTGGGAAAGGATGCTTAACTGTACAATTAGTTAGGCATTTTTTAAAAAAATTCTAAAAGCAAGCAGACCTCTATCTCACAATGTGTATAAAAATGAATTCCAAGTAAAATATAAGTCAAATATTTCAACTTCTTAAAAAGAAAAGTCTGTCTTATAACTTTCAACTTACACAGATTGCTTGAATAAGGCCCAACAGCCACGAATCATAAAGAAAAGGTGGATGATTTTGACTACGTTAGAATTAAACATCTACTCGTCAAAGCAACATTTTTTTAAAGAATAGTAGTGAAACAAAAGTAGAATCAAAAATATATAAAGAACCCCAAAAAAGGTACAAGGACACAAACCAGACAATAAACAGATGAACGACATCAGCTTACAATCTATAGGGGAAAAAAATCCTAGTGGGGAAAAAAAAGGGGAGATGGGTTGGTAAAAATCATCAAACTCACTAGTAATCAGGGAAATGCAAATTAAAACTGTGAGATATTTCAGACCTACCAGATTGGCAGCGCTATTATCTAAAGATTAAAGGATGCCTGAGGCTGGGAATCAAGCTTTGGGGAAGTAATTGACAACAACCGGGGCCGTGGCCCATGGTCTTAGCGGTGTGCACCTAGACTACCATCTCCCAGGCCCAGCACAGAGCAAAGGGGAGCCAGTGGAGCATGGCGGTCTGCAAAAGCAGCGGCTGAACCAGCTGCAAGGAGACAGAGTGGTTTTCAGGTCAGACAACACAGCCTCAAATATCCCTCCCATCTTGTCTGGGAATAAAAGTAGGCATCAAAATCACTTTTACTTGGGGCAAACTCCCAAACAGCAGGAATCACCTCGGTTCTCTAAGGTCAATCTCAGTATATGACTTCCTCCTAAAACTTGGTAGCTAAGCATGCATAAAACAAAGTCCCAGGCTGCATCAGTTTCCCGATGCTGCCACCACCGATCTCCACAAGCATGTTAGCTTAACACACCACCCTTTGTTAACCTACAGTTCTGGAGGTCAGCAGACAAGAGTCGTGTCCCACTGGACTAAAATCAAGGACTGGACGGACTCCTTTCTGAGAGCCTTTTCTTTCCTTTTTCAGGGGCTGCTACTTTCCTTGGCATATCCTATTTTGTCTTCAAAGCTAGTGATGGCATCTAAAGCCCTCACCTCACATCACTCTAACACTGACTCTTGGTGTTTTCCTCTTCCACCTTTAAGGATGCTTGTGACAACCCAGGATCACCTCCCTATTATAAAACCAACTGATGACCAACCTTTTTCTATCCGCTACCCAATTCAATTCCCCTGCCAAGTGACATAACACAGCACAAGCTTTGGGGATGAGGACGTGGTGTTGGGAAACCATCATTCTCCTTACTACGCAGCCCCTCCCCAACTCACCACACACACACACACACACAGAGAGAGAGAGAGAGAGAGAGAGAGAGAGAGAGAGAGAGAGAGAGAGAGAGAGAGAGTGTATCCTGGCTCCTTGGGAATACCCATGCACAAACCCACCCACTTCCATATCAACGCTGTTTTCCAATCATTCTAACCTCCTCGTCTTTCTCGAATCAACTTATTCCACCTGTGCCAAGACATTTATAACTCATCCTTAAGGCTTAGCCCAAAGGCTGCTTTCCTCTCCAAAGCTTTCAGATTTTCCAAGCGCCCTCAGCACACCCAGCAGGCTGCTCATCCCAACAGCCTCACGGTGTGGCCACTTACAGCCACCTGTTTACATGTTCTTCCTCAATACAAATCCCCTTCTAGGACAAGAACGGCTTCACTCCCATAATGGGCTCCAAGGTCACAACACAAGATTTAGCAAGAATACGAGCCCTTGTTTTAAGTTTCTCAGAGTACTCCTACCTGAAAGCCAGATTGAAAAAAAGGGAAAGGGGCTGGGGATTTAGCTCAGTGGTAGAGCGCTTACCTAGGAAGCGCAAGGCCCTGGGTTCGGTCCCCAGCTCCGAAAAAAAAAAAAAAAAAAAAAAAAAGAACCGAAAAAAAGGGAGGCTTCCCTCAGGTTTCCTCCACAAAAGAAACACCATAAGAAACCTAGTATCAGACAGCCAGTTC
Organism: Rattus norvegicus; assembly: GCF_021556685.1. Taxonomy (NCBI): domain Eukaryota; kingdom Metazoa; phylum Chordata; class Mammalia; order Rodentia; family Muridae; genus Rattus; species Rattus norvegicus. Next base: position 12,446,336 of record NC_141553.1, on the reverse strand, counting down.
AGGTAATTATTCCCAAACTCAAAACCATCCGCTCAGCTTGGTGCCGATGATAAGCAACCTTCCTCTATCTGGTACCCAACTGCCCTGCCAAACACCATTAACACAGGCCACCTACCACCATGTGAAAAAGTGTATACAAGTGATACCTATCATTTCTTCCTGCTAGCCTATGGAACAATTCTAAAGTAGCCAATGAAATCATCCACAAGAGAAATAAAGACTTTATCTGAGATGTTTTACATTCCTCAAAGTTATATACACAATGGAAGATGTTGCTCACCACGAAATAAAATGCTCGACAATCACCAAGACTCACAGTCTCCGTCTCTCTCCAGGGAAGGCTGAGAGAGAGGTGTGAGGGTGTTACAAGTGGCACTGTTTAGGGACACACTGCCCTGTGAACAGATACCTGTACATATTGCAATCAAGGCCCCTTTTTTGTTTGATGCTAGTTATTAAGACAACAGACACTTGTTCCATTTCAATGCTCATTACTTGGCGTCCCTAGCCAGAAACTCCTCACCTGGAGAGAGAAAAAACAAAAAAACAAAACTATCTTTTTAAAATGAGAGATATGATTTGCTTAAATGGCACCTCTCATTCAAGTCAAGCAAAGCTATCCTGTACAATTTTTCTTTATTAACATGAATTCTGAAATTATTTTAAATGGAATTCCAAAACCCATTCTCACCGAACAGAAAGTTTGAAAGAAAACAGGGATCTCGTGTGTGTGTGTGTGTGTGTGTGTGTGTGTGTGTGTGTGTGTGTGTGTGTGTGTGAGAGAGAGAGAGAGAGAGAGAGAGAGAAAACACTGGTTCAGTACCATGGACAGCGGGTCCATGCCTTGTCCTATAGAGGCTAAGAGCTGCCCCAAAACCAACAGCATTTTAGCAAATACTTAAGGTGAGGCAATTTCAATGTGTGAGCAGGTGTTTTTATTATATTCCAAAACACCCGTCTCCTTCACCAAGGGTATACACAATATACATCTACCAATTTCCTTCAGACATCTCTGAGATTTCTGTCCACATAGAAATGACATTGCCCTGATACACTGGTCTAAGTCCAGAACTCACAGAAACTGATACAAAATCCAACCTCTATTGTCTGAACCACTCCAAGGACCTGAGGGAACTTTTACAATTCACACATGTAGTATGTTCTCTGGTATCCAACAAGGCGGAAAGGACAGCCTCTTTAAAGTGGCTAACAAGGCCTGGTACGGTGGTACATGCCTACAGTCTCATCATTTGGAAGGCTAAGATAGGAAGAAGATCTCACGTTCCAGGCATGTCTGTCTAACCTATGTCTCAGGGGCCACACGAAGCCAAGAACAGCCATAATGTGGCTCAACACAAAATCACAAACTTAAAAATGTTATCTTTTTTTTAGGATTATTTTATAACTCAATCGTGAAATTACTGAGCATGAAAAAATTATAGATGACAATGCTGTCTCACAGTGACATGCTTGGAACTTAAGCTACAGAACAATTCCTGACTCAAAAATGACAAGATATAACCATGCCTTGTGTGTTGTATGTTGCATGCTTTTTTTTTTCTTATAAAAAGCTGGAAAACTCATCTATGTGAATATTCTTCTACCTACAAAAGAACATTATTAGGGCAACATCAGCTCTCAATTCCAGATATAGTGTCTGACCTTTTCCATTATAAAGACCCTATTTCTAACAAACTTAGTTTACTATTGAGTCTGTCTGCACACATACATGGCACAGTGCTCCTGCGGTGGGCAGAGGACAACTTTCAGGAATCAAATAACTCCTTCCACCATGGGCTTCAGGGACTAAAGTCAGATCATCAGGCATACAAAGTAAGTGCTTTTACATGCCAAGCCATCTCACTAACCTGGAAACTTCTCTTCCCGAGGTTTACAATACTAAGCTCTAACTGTGTGTGTGTGAAATTATATAAATTCCAAAGCATGTGCACTGAGCATGCATGGTGTTAATAATGGCACCTACACAGGCAGTGGAGAGAAGGGAAGGCCTCAGCTGAACTTGTAGCTAAAAGAAGGAGCTTGCTGAGGGACCTTAAGTCTCAAGACCCCATTCAGAGTTCCTCCAACCTTTCTGATGCTCCAGCCATCTCTGGAGAGCACTGATGTATACGCACTCCTCTCTGGAGCAAAACGATCATATCAGATATTAGATAATGAACTCTTCTTGTTGTGGGGACTGGGGGTCAGTTCTCAGTAGAGACAAAGCTGCCAGTTCTTCCAGAACTAAAATCATAAGTCCAAAGAAGAGAAATGGGTCACAAGTTTGCCTCAGATAGCAAACTAAGTTTCTGGAAGGCTGTGTCAAGAGAAATGGATTGAGAGGGAGAGTTTGTATGCTAGCTATGTAGTCTGGTCTCGAAGGGTCTAAACCCAAGGCCCTGGCGCCTAGGATTCCTTTTGGTGGGACATTAAAAATCCTTCTCAACCTACAGTGCCATTGGTTCACATACAAAGCTAATGAGATTTAAAAGTCCATGGTGCTGTAAAGAAAAGTAAAATAAAAAAAAAAAAGAAAGAAAGAAAGAAAAGAAAATAGCCAATCCTGGGGCCCACCTTCTGTTAACTTAAAAATTTCCTGTGTGAACAACATAGTGAAGAATAAGAAAGGATAGCAGACAACTACACACTTTCACTAAACAAAACACTTCAGGGAAACAATAAGAAACAGTTCTGAGCACACCTCTTTCCCAAAACAGAAAATACAGCTGTCAAAAAGAGGAACTGGTGCCTGTCTGGTCTACCTGTTCTGGCTCTAATGGATGGTGTGGAAAATCTGAGGAGAACGGAGAGGAAAGAAGAAACAGAAGCCTGCAGTGGAGGGGAGAGGAGAAGAGGCCGCACCCTGCCCTCGCCCCACATCCATCCTCTAGGCTTCTTTTTTTTTTTTCCTCCCCAGCTCATCTCAATCACAAGACATCCGTCCAAGCCTTGCAAGTCCCAGTGAGATCACAGCTATTGTGTGCTGACCCGAAAGCCTGCAGAGTAATGTGTCCACTGTCAACTTCTGAATTTGGGGAGGGAGTGAAGAGGCCTGGGTTCTCCTGAGTGGCTCCCCACCCCCCACCCCCACGCCCGACGTGGGCAAGGGCCAGTTGCCATCAGACTTTCACTAGGACCCTAGGCCGTGCCTGAATCCAGAAACCACAGGCAAGGCTGTGCCCCTCGCTGGGAACTTCTGTCTAGGACCCTGCTCTGGTCCAGGCTCCAAGTCCAAGGGCCACCAAGAACCACTCTATTCAGGGAGCCCGACCCTCACTCAGCCCAGCGCGCTCTCTCTCTCTCTCTCTCTCTCTCTCTCTCTCTCTCTCTCTCTCTCTCTCTCTCTCTCTCTCAGCAAGTGATTCCTGACTCAGCCTAGGACCCCAATCTCAGCCTGTGAACCTTCCTTCTACCCTTTGCTCAGCCTGGTACCCTTGCCTCTGGGATCCCCACCTTCAGTCCTCCGACCATCCCTTTGGCCTGGGACACCCCACCCTGCCTTAAGCCTGGGACTCTACACTAAGCCCTGGAACCTCAGCCTTCAGCCCTCAGATCTGTGTACTCAGTCCTGGGATCCCCGCCCTCAGCCTAGGACCTTGGTCTCGGCCTGGAACCCCCACCTTCGGCCTGGGACCGCCACCCTCAGCTTGGTACCCCCATCTTCTCTCACAGGACCTCCGCCCTCAGCCTGGGACCCTCACCTCAGCCTGGGATCCTCGCCTCAGCCTGGGACCCTCGCCTCAGCCTAGGGTCCCGGCCCTAGTACTGAGATCGCCAACCTCAACCCTTCCCCCAGGACCCCCAACACCCCGGCTCGGATGAAGTTTTCTGACTGCGAACTGTCCGGTCCTCCGGCCTTTGGCGGGGTCTCGGCCGGCCTGGGACACGGCATGCGGGCTACCTCCGTGCTGGACGCCCCCCCCCCAACCCGCCGCCACTCACTCACCTGCCCCGCCGCGGACAGGGAGGCCGCGGACTAGGTAGAGCCTGTGCTGCCGATCGGGTGGGGCAGAGGAGGCAGACACGGCGCGACGCGAAGCCCGAGGCGACCCAGCGGCGGCCGCGGCGTCTCCTAGCTCAGGCGACGGTAAGCAGCGCCTCGAGCTCTGGCCCGAGCACTGCGCGCGGCGAGGACCCGCCCCCTCCGCACAGCCAGCCACTCCCGCGCAGCCCGCCGCCTCTGGCCCCGCCTCCGCCCAAGGGCAGGGCCTGAGAAAGCGGGCGCCGGGAGCCAATCGAACTGCGGAACGGTGACCAACACGGCCAATTAGAGCGCGGGAAGCTCTCCGGCTAGAAGCCGTTTAGCGTCGAAGGGCGGTTAGGGTTGGGCGGGGCCCCACTCTGGGGCTGGGAGGAGGCGGGGCTTCTGGGAAGGTTAGTCAACTGGCGGGGGCGGGGACAGGACGGGGCGGGGCCTGGGCGTGAGCAGAATGGGGCGGGGCCTAGACCAGGCCTGGGGCGGAGCCTCCAGAAGGCTAGAGGGAAGGGAGTGGATGCTTGGCTGTGAGATGGCTGCGGGGCCTGCATCTCCAGTATGATTGCCTGCAAGTGTTTGGCACACGCGGCTAGCGGGAGACTGTAGACACCCAGTCTCGCGCGCGCGCTGATATTCCGTGGCGGTCAGTTGGACCCACAGCCCTTCGCGATTGTGTGGGCCTTATCCGTTGACCGCAGTCCTTCACAGGGTGCCCCTCTCTCTGCCTGGGAGCTTTTGATAGCCAACACAGCCCAGATTGCAGAACTTGTGTCCAGTTCTGAGCCTGCACACCTGTCCACAAATGATTCAAGGCCAATGGAAGAACTGGCTGTGGTAGTGGCTGTTGGAAAATATGTCAAATTGTTATCGTCTTTGTGCTCCTTTCCCCGAAAGTGTCCTGCTCTATTTTGTGTCAATTAACTAAACTCTTTCATCTGATTGTCCTCTATTAGTATTAGACTCTATTGTAATCCCGGCACTGATACAAGCTGGGAGTCCTGGGAACTTCCACCAGTACCTAGATATCCAGGCACCCAGGGTCATCCTTCCTAGCTTCCTAAGGCCTTTCTACAGCAACCTGAACCACAACCTCTTTGGACTCGAGAATCAAGGTTTGCCCTTTGCAGGTGGGGAGATCCACACGTTTACCTCCAGACTTTGGAGAAGCATCTCTGGGAGACAGGGTTGCTTCTTTGTTGTCATATGAACAGATGGGTGAGCAGAGAAGTGGGTTGAGGGTGACATTCTAGCTGAGATGACAAAACTCATCCGGCCCTGAGCCTCAAACCCACCAATGACTCACTTTGGTGCTAAGAACAATATATCACACTCCCCTCAGCCCTCCACTGTTATAACCGTGACCTCTATGGTAGAGTCAGAAAGACTCTGTGGGTCTGAAGCCTCATCATAGTAACCATGTTGGGACTCTTGGGAATGCCCATAGTGCTGCGGGTCTGATGTCCTGGAATCTACTCTGAGAGGGAAAGTTCTGGACCCCCATATTAGTAGACACGTAGGATATACAGTACTATATACAGACACATACAGTAGTCACGTGGGATGGATGGGTCAGAAAGGACTGTGCTCTTAGTTTTCTTCAAACATAACCTGTGTGACTCAATGACAATCTCTTAAAAGAAAAGGGGTGGGCAAGCAGGGGGCTGTCGCACATGCAGGCCCTACCCAGAAGCTAAATCCAGCCGCAGCAAACCATGAATCTTTACCTGGAGAATCTAGAGAGCACATGGGTAGCCTTGTTGCACATTACTGCACCTTAAGCCCTGTGCTGGGGCAGAGAGGAGGACAGAAATGTGGAGGACGGTACTTCAGGCAGCATGCTGGGAGTCCCCGAAACAAGGATTCCCCTGGGGGATGAACCTTGAACCCACCAGCAGTACCCAGGTCTAAGGCGGGACTTGAACTAAGATCCGGTGTCTTCAGGACCAGCTCAGGCCATCGGCCTCCTGGGCTCTGCACAGTGGCTCCGGAGGCTGGAGCTGCCATCAGGCTCTGCCGAAGCACCCCCTGCTCCAGATTACAGGTTGCCAGCCTCCTACTCTATTCCCCAGGAGCCGTGGGGTTGAGGGGAGGAGGGCTCAGCTGCCTCCATCTTCTCCTGGAAGACACACTTAGTCATTAGGAGAGTAATGATAGTGTTTTCAAGGCAGCATGTTGGACCCTAACGACTTTCAATTATTTCCAGTTCCTGCCAACCCTGGGAAGAGAAAGAGCGGTTCATCCCCGAGCCCCACCCTTGACACGAGAGACAATCGGGCAGGCTCTCCGTTCCATATCCCAGCAGATCTTTGAGAACCAGGGCAGGCAGCCCCGCCCCTGGCTGTGTGGCAGCTGCTTGACCCATTACCCTCCCTCCGCAAGTCCCTCATCCCCTCCGAACTCAGGCTTCCTGCCTTCCATTAGCACCACCAGTACGCTGTCAGCGTGGTCCTTCCCAGGAGAGGTGCACCCGGGGGCTTGTATTTATAAATAACTCCATGGTGTCTTGTTGGGGTGTGGAGAGTGGGGAGCGAAGGAACCTTGTAATTATCATCTGCTTACTGTGATGTCAGACCAAGCCCTAGGAAGTCTCTGAGCACTTGGCCCTCCAGATTGCTGCACATATCCCTGCCACCAGAGAGCTGGGAGACCAGTTTCCAAAGGCTGGGACATCTGGAGGGGTGGGTGTGGAGGCCCCCTTTAGCTCCCCATTCGATGGCTCTCAAAGTGCTGGTAAAATAGTTACTCGCAGAAAGCAGTCACGATGGTAATTAATGTCAAATCCTAAGAGACAAGCAGGCCTCCCCTCCCCCCTCCACTTCCCCTCCCCCCTCCTCTCTGGTGGAACACAGCCCAAGCCCACACCAGCTCGACAGCTGCAGCCCCCTCCTGCTCGGAGCTACGGGTGAACAGAGAGCAGAGGGACAAAGTGTGGAGCAGGACCTGGAGTGGCCTCTGCTGACCTTTTAGCTGGACTCCACTTCCTTGCTGAGACTTCCTGGAACTAAGGACCAGCCTGACCATCGGAACCACCTTCTGCATGAGGCCGGGAACAGAGGAACAGGAGGAGACACTTCCCCTAGTGGAAAAGCAGAGTCTAAGCCCTCTTGCTGAAGGACATCTCTAGCTGTTTCTACTACTAACTCCTTCCTTTCTCCAGGACAGCTGCTGGGCGCTCTCTCAAAAAAAAAAAAAAAAAAAAAAAAAAAAAAAAAAAACCCTGCCTGAGCTGAGCAGGCTGCTCTTAGAGGATTCTGGGAGCCAGAGGGAGTATAGGAAAAATCAAAAGACAGGAAGCCAGTGTTGTATCGGATACCCCGCTCGAGAACTACAATCGCCATCCTCATCATAATCACCACCATCATCACCATCACCAAGATTGAGTCGTCGTCCTACCTCTTCGAACTTACCTGGTTAATCCTGAGTCTGGTTGTTACTGGGTGGGGCAATTAAGGAACTCTCACCTTGCCTCACCGCCCTGTCTAAGAGGCAACAGCCATATGCTGCCCTCGCTTGACAGGATCCTGTCCTTGTTACCTGGGATGGAGTGCTGCAGAGGCAATCCCACTGTGTGTGTGTGTGTGTGTGTGTGTGGCAGAGGGTCTGGGGGGGAGCTAGGGATGGATAGTAACATGAATTGAAACCATATTCACCCTGAGACCTCCAGGGAAAAGGGTAGAGAACCTCCAGTTCTCACATGCACAATCTCTCACAGCTGGTGTCATAACTTATGTCTCTAGCCTCCCTCCCTCCTTGAACTTTCCACAGAACCACGTTGTGTGGAAGTTTGTGTTTTCTGCATCCTGAGAAGGTTCTGGTCACCTTGTGCCTTCCCATATTCCTCTAGCCCCAGTCCTAGAGGACCACAGTGAGCACAAGGACCAGCACCACATCCCTGCCTGCAGGTGGCTGTGCTTTTGTTTCCTCTACAGACAAGGAAAGAGTACCAGGGTCAGTAACAGGGGCCCAGCCAAGCAGGAAAACTTAAAGGGAGAAAAAAAAATCGCTGAATGTGTGCAGGACCACTTGTGCCAGTCCATCGGTGATTCTCGTGCAGCTTCCAACATCTGACTGTGGGAAGGACCTGGTCCCCAGTGGACGACAGCTAGTGCTGTCCTCCAGCTCTCCGCACTCCTACCCAGAGGCAAGTGAATCAGCAGCCTGACTTGAAGCAGCACCTCTGAAACAGACTTCTTAGACCCTGGAGACTGCACTACTGCTGGAGAGAGAGAGAGAGGGAGAAGGAGAAACAGACGGAGACAGACAGAGAGGCAGAGAGAGAGAGAGACAGAGACAGAAAGAGGGGCAGAGACAGAGAGAGACAGAAACAGACAGACAGACAGACAGGCAGAGACAGAGAGAGACAGAAACAAACAGACTGAGAAAGGCAAACAGAGAGACAGAGACAGAGAGACACAGAAACAGACAGATAGGCAGAGACAGAGAGAGACAGAAACAAACAGACAGAGAAAGGCAAACAGAGAGACAGAGACAGAGACAGAGGGACACAGAAACAGACAGAGAGAGGAACAGACAGAGAAAGGCAGAGAGAGACAGAGAGAGAGAGACAGAGACACAGAGACACAGTCAGAGAAGCAGAGAGGACCCTTCCTCACTGCAATCAAGCAGCTCCAGTTTTATTGTTTTTTTTAAAAGCAAGGTTTCTGGTGTGTTTGTATAAACGGGAGAAAAGCTGGGTCTCTGTGCGCGCCACAGGGCAGCAGAGCCCCATGGTCAGCCTGGCTTCATTTCAGGAAGACTTTCAGTGCAGAGGCAGCCAAACACCCCTCCCCTTCTCTGTGCCTCAACTGGCACCATTAAGACTAAAATTAGAACCACTCTCTGTTTTAGTCATGAGCCCCGTGGCACCCACCATCCCCCCCCACCCCAAACTTTCACTAGGTAATTAGAAAGATACCGGAAGGGAAACGCGATGCTTTCAAACACCAGATCCCAAGGAGAGGCTGAGCAGACCAGAGTGGGCAAGAGTCATGCATGACCTTGGTTTACCTGTGCACAATTAAGGGTCAGAATAGACTTTCACTCTCATGGGCTGCTTTTTAAAATTAGAGTCCCCTTAGACTTCAACTGATGTGATCCACTCTAATAGCCACGGAGGATTTAAACACGTGGGACTATTCAGACGATCCCTATAATAGAAGCTGGCCGGGAAGGGGTCCAACCCTACCAAGACTTGACCAATTTTCTCGTTAAGTATAGGTGCACCCTACTTCCTCATAATAAATGGTCTCCAGAAAAGGTTTAAGGTGAAAGTTCAACAATATGAATGACAAAAGAAATAAGCCATGAAAAGGGTAAGTTATGAGCAGGGAGAACAGGCCATGATGGGAACCTAGGGGGCCTCTCCCAATTACAAGTCCCACCACGGTACTCCTGGGTCCAGCAAGTCCGTGCTTAGGTCAGAATCCTGGCCTATCCAATAGGAACTTCTCTGAAGCCCATCAACAAGGCTAGGCAACCAAGCAAATCAGGAGGTCTACAGGCAGGCTGGAAAGATGGCTCAGTGGTTAGGAGCACCGACTGCTCTTCCAGAGGTCCTGAGTTCAATTCCAAGCAACCACATGGTGGCTCACACCCATCGGATGGAATCCGATCCCTCTTCTGGTGTGCCTGAAGACAGTGACAGTGTGCTCATAGACATAAAATAAATCTACAGGCTTCCACCCTGGTTCCCTTCGTGGACACACACCTCAAGAAAGAGCCATAGAGAAGCTCCCTCCTCCATATCTGAGGCGAGGCAGAGACCACGTGACAACTCCCACCGCAACCTCCAGCCCCTCACACAGGCAGCGCCTCTGCTTATCAACCTTGTATTATGCCAAAAAGACACGGGCAGCACGAGAGACCCTAGGACCCTAGTCTTAGAGACCAGTGGCAGAGAAGGGCAAAGGAGGGGGTTTCTATTCTCAGGCCTCAGTGCCAGCTGTTGCTGTTGCTGCGACCCTGGGATACAGAGGCCTTCACCACTGAGGACATGCTTATGCATGCCTGCGCACGCGCATGCCCATTAGCGCGCACCAACACACACACACACACACACACACACACACACACACACACACACACACACTCTTCTGGACAGCCCACATGACCAGTCTGTATCCTCAGCACCTTCCACTCCTCTATAACTTCAACCCCCTCTACCTCAGGACCCAGAAAGATCAGCGACACTAGCTCCTCTGGTATTAAGTATTAAGAAAGATAAGGGGCACCTGCCTTTCCCTGGGGCACGGAGCAGGTGCAAAGCATTGTTAAAAACATTGCTTTTAAAAAATCTATTAAGATTAGTAGCCATGATGGCACACACTTTTAATCCCAACACTTGGGAGGCAAAGCCTCTGTGAGTTCAAGACCAGCTTGGTCTAACTAGCAAGATCCTGGACTAGCCAAGACTACGTAGCGAACCTACATCGCAGGGTGAAAAAGGAAATCACTTTTACTGCTTAAGCGTATGTCATAAACACACTTTCTGAAGTTCATTTTCCTGTAAATAAGCAAAGACAATGAAGATGGGCAATTTGACGCCACAGTTAGTAGCTATTAGCCTCTCCCTTATTCCCTTTTGCAAATAAGGAACGTCTCCCAGCCAACACCAGCCATCTTGAATACCCTGCAGAGGCCTTAACACAACTTCACAATAATCACAGCTGATTGCCACGACAGTGTAACCTCCTCCGGGGCTGTCTGAAACAACTTAGGCCGATCTTTTTGCTACTGCAACCCTACATAATTCTGCAAGCATTTCTACCTTACAAAAAGAAAAAAGAAAAAAGAAAAAAAAAAATCTCCCTCCCTCTCCACTGCTGTCTAGCAGAGGGATGGCTGTAACTCTACAGGCCAGGCTGTTATTGGCCAAAACCAAACATGACTGTGATTGATGCCAAACAGCAAGAAGATGATTGGTCCAAACACAAGTCCGTTAGCGCTAAGGGTTGTGATTGGTCCAAAGTGAACAGTTGTGATAGGTCCTGCTAGCCTTCCTCGGGCTTTATAAGCAAGCAACTCCAGCTCCCTGAATGAGCTAGGAATCGTTTCCCTATGCTGTCTGCTGAGTTGGAAGCATAAAGAAGTAGAAGAGAAATGGTGGAGACCGTGGTGACCAAGCCAAGGAGCGAAGCTCTGGAAGGAGCAAGGCACCTGATAGTTTGACCATTCAAATACAAAGGCGGAGAGTGTGTTTCAGACCGTCCCTGAAGTGACCCCTGAAAGTTATAACCCAAGGAGAAGGAGCTGAGGCCCAAAGGAAGATGTGGCTTCAGAAGCTGCAGGGAATGAGCTTTCTGACAATGACTTTGTGTGTGTCACGTTCAAGTGTTTCTGTGCGTGTGCAGAACTGTGTTTAACATCATGTGACATTGTTTCTAAAATCTGGCCTGTCCCACACTGCCCAGGCCCCCTTCACTGAGTTCATCGCTCCTACTGGAAGCACCACCAGATGTCTGATAAACTGCCTCACAGAGAAGCAGACATCGGACTGCCTGCCTAGGGATGAAAGGCCCTGGACATAGCTGAGAATGAGATGCCAGGTTTGATGCGCATGCGGGAGATGTCTCCAAGCCACTGAAGGATGCTCGCATTGCTGGCTGCCTGCACATGACTGTGCAGACTGCTGCCCTTATTGAGACTCTCATGGCCCTGGAGGTGCAGTGGTCCAGCCGCAACATCTTCTTTACTCAGGACCATGCAGCAGCTGCCATTGCCAAGGCTGGTATTCCAGTGTTTGCCTGGAAGGGCGAGACAGATGAGGAGTACCTGTGCTGCCTTGAGCAGACGTTGCACTTCAAGGAGGGACCCCTCAACATGATTCTGAAGGATGGTGGTGACCTTACTAACCTCATCCACACCAAATACCCACAGCTTCTGTCAGACATCCGAGGTATCTCTGAGGAGATCTCGAATGGGGTCCACAATGTGTACAAGACGATGGCCAATGGGATACTGAAGGTGCCTGCCATCCATGTCAACAATTCTATCACCAAGAGCAGGTTTGATAGCCTCTACAGCTGCCAGGAGTCCCTCATAGATAGCATCAAGCAGGCCACAGATGCGATGATTGTGGGCAAGGGGGCCTTGGTAGCCGGCTATGGTGATATGGGCAAGGGTTGTACCCAGGCCCTGAGGGATTTCAGGGTCCGAGTCATCATCACTGAGATTGACCCCATCAATGCACTGTAAGCTGCTATGAAGGTCTGTGAGGTAAACACCATGCACAAGGGCTGTAAGGAGAGCGACATCTTTGTCACCACCACAGGCTGTGTTGATATCATCCTTGGCCGGCACTTTGAACAGATGAAAGACAGTGCCATTGTTTGTAACACTGGACACTTTGAAGTGGAGATTTATGTGAAGTGGCTTCAATGAGGGTGCTGTGGAGAAAGTGAACATCCAGCCCCAGGTGGACCACCACTGGCTAAAGAATGGGCACCACATCATCTTGCTGGTTGAAGGCCATCTGGTCAACCTGGGCCACCCCAGCTTCAGGATGAGCAACTCCTTCTCAAACCAAGTGATAGCACAGATTGAGCTGTGGACCCACCCAGACAAGTACCCCGTTAGGGTTCACTTCCTGCCTAAGAAGCTGGATGAGGCAGTGGCTGAAGCCCACCTGGGCAAGCCGAATGTGGAACTGACCAAGCTGACTGAGAAGCGGGCCCAGTATCTGGGCATGCCCATTAATGACCCTTCAAGCCTGATCACTGCCACTGCTGAGATCTGGGATTGCCCTTCACCTTCCAGCTGCCATCCTTGTTCCAGGCCCTACCTCTCGTTCCCAAGGACAAATGTCACCAACTTTGCAGACACTTCACCAGTGTTTCACCCCGTCCCTCCGCCCTTACCACCACTGTGACTGGTCTTTCTGTCTTTGGCTTCTGTTGTATCCCTCGTATTGTTTCCTGTGTGGCAGAGGGAGCAAAGGGGTACCCAGGAGGCATCCCAGGGGACGTGAGCTCAGAAGTCTTGGAAGTCCCGAAGCTGGATGTTACTGTGGTCACAAGCCCATGCACCTTACTATCCAGACTCTCGTTTGGTCTTTAGATCCGTGTGCTTGGTTTACAGATCCTCTGATTTCTCAGCCCAGGACCTGAGAAGGAGCTCTACCAAAGGATAGGTACCACTGGAGTTTGAAAGTTCCTGAGAGCTTGGCCTTTTTACTGTTGGGCCGTCTCTTAGACCTAATACTGAGTTGGTACTTTTGGCCCCTATTTCACAAGGGTAAGGACAAATTAACCAAGAAAGGACAAGGGACAGAGACTGAAAGGGGCTGGCAAAACAAATAGGAAAAGGCCTGTCACTGTGGTATAATTGGTGGCTCCTTTCACGAGCCTGGGTCACAAACAGATTAATTCGTTCTATAATGTTTATACACTATTTAGAATGTTAACAAAGGAAGGTGGATAAAATACAGTTTCTAGTGCCTAAAGAATTTTGGCTATTTAAAAAAACAATCTGTGCCCTTTATAGGGCACACATGACTATCACACTTGTTCATTTTGAGATGTGGGATCATTTACCTAGTCAGAATGGCAGGGGGACTCCCATATGAAGGATTTGGGTGAGTTTTGTGCCAGCAACTGTACCAACATTGTGCTTTCTGGTTAGCATGCTAAGGCTGTGATGTCGGGGAAAATGGAAATTTACCAGCCCAACTTCACCAAAAGCCTTTGCATAATTGATGGATGGTCTGAGCAAAGAATACTGTGAGTTTTGGAAGTACAGCCAGCAACACACTTTTTACATTTTCAATTTGCATATTCCTCCGAGATGTTCTCTTTAGCTCTGACAGCCAGCTATTGAAGCAGAGCGTCTTAGATGGGACCCTTGGAATCACAGTTTCGAAAGGCACTAAACCAAGGTGTCTGAAATAATAGAGCATATTCATTCGCACTAGCCTCCTAAAATAGGACCATAATTACTAATTTTAAATAAGTAACTTTAAATTAGTAATTGTGTTAAATTGCATGCGCCCTGAGGTTTTTTTTTTTTTTAATTTAAAAAATTTTTTTTCGTTAAATAGAAGTTTTTAAATGGCTTCACTTTCATCTCAACCTTGTTTCAGTTTGGGTGTGCTTGACACTGTACTTAGAGTCCTTTAAATAAATCACATGTGTCTGAAGAGACCAACTCATGTGATAGGCTGGCTTAGAAAAAAAAATAAAAAACCATCAGGTTAAAGAACTTAATTTGCATGGAATTAAATTAGGCGCATTGCATATGTGCATGTGTGTTGAACTTAGAGTCTTGCACATGTCGGGCATGAACTCTCTAGCACCCCCCACCTTATCCCTAGCCCCAAAAAGGTTTTAAGAGAAAAAAAAAATGTCCTAGTTAGGGTTTTACTGCTGTGAACAGACACCATAACCAAGGCAACTCTCATAAGGACAACATTTCATTGGGGCTGGCTTACAGGTTCACAGGGTCAGCCCATTATCATCAAGGCTGAAGCATGGCAGCATCCAGGCAGGCACAGTGCGTGAGGAACTGAGAGTTCTAAATCTTCATCTGAAGGCTGCTAGGAGAAGACTGGCTTCCAAGCAGCTAGGAGGAGGGTCTTAAAGCTCACGCCCACAGTGACACACCCACTTCAACAAGGCCACACCCACTCCAACAAGACCACACCCACTCCAAAAGGCCACGCCCACCCCAACAAGGCCACACCTACAACAGGGCCATACCTTCTAATAGTGCCACTCCCTGGGCCAAGCACATACAAACCATCACACTATCAAAAGGGAAATTAGAGACACACAACAAGTGCAGTTGGCTTTGGTCAAAGATGACAACACGTTTATTTTCTTGATGAGTCTGTGAGGTGAGTCCCCCACCCCTGCCACCACCTTGAGCCCCCAACTCTAAAACAGGAAGGAGAGAAGTCTGATTTGGGGGCTGGCAGGAGAGTCAAATGAAGAGACCTGAGTTACTAGTACTTGGCATATAGCGGCTCCCATCTGAAAGCTCTCCTCTGCTCAGGCAGAACTGTTTGAGTCCCCAACAGTGAGCTGCCTCCTCAAATAGACCCATCACCCTAGTCACTGTGGAGGTGAGGGAAAGAATCACAGAACCACAATGTAGCAGCTCATACAAATGCAAGTGCAACAATATGTCTGCCTTATATTCTTCCAGAACTTGCTACTCGCTCTCAAAGACACAAGACTGAAGCCATTCCCTTGGGCTTGACTGCCCCCATTCAATATGTTGTAGGTGACCCACCAGACCCTGACCCAGGCTAGAACGGACAGCATTTGCCTCTCTGGCTCCCCCCTGAGATCTCTGGGATCTGAACCACTGTGTGAAACTGTTAGTCTGCACTACCGTCCTGACAAGACCTTGTGGAGGTACAACACGTCAGTCAGTAGGCAGCATTCTTCGTGGTTCCTGCCTCCATGTTCCTACTTTGAGGAACTGCCTGACTTCTCTCAAAGATGGAGGGGACCTGAAGGCATGTGGTGAAATAAACCCTTTCCTTTGCCAAGTCAGTTTTCTCTCTCTTTCTTTCTTCCTTCCTTTCTTTCTTTCTTTCCCTTTCTTTCTCTTCCTTCCATTCTTTCTCCTCCTCCTCCTCTTCTTTCCCCTCCCCTTCCTGTTCTCCTCCTCCTCGTCCTCGACCTCGTCCTCCTCCTCCTCCTCCTCCTCCTCCCCTTTAATCACAGCAACAAAGAAGTGAATCTGAAAGAGCAACTGAGCAACCATCATTTCTAAGAGGAGGTTGCTAGGCTACTGTGTCCCCTCCCTGCCCCTCACAAGGACCTTTGTTCCATTCAAGGCAGCCTGGTCATTGCCAAGAGTGCTGTCCAGCACATGGTCATGAGGTCAGTATCATGTTACTACATTGTACTTAAAGGCAAAAGAATCAACAGTAAAAAAAATAGGGTCACCATGTCCCTGTTTCTTTAATGTATGGTAAAAACAGAGTCTTAATCAGTCCAAAGCTGGGACAGGTCCCCCTAAGCCTGGGATTAGAAGCTCAGAACCACAGCAGCACGCATCCTGTGACGTCCATGACCTCGATGCAGGATGGGTCCTCAAGTGCCTCAGTCATGAGAACCCTGCAAAGCCCGGCACCCTGTGTGTTACTTGAGATAACAAGTGACACTCATCCCAGGACAAAACTGGAATTAAAATGTTCGATGGGGGAAAAAAAATCTGCAGCTGAGTTTGATGAGGCTGACGTGACTGATCCTCCCTGCGAGTTTATGTCTCAGCTCGAGTAGTGCTTTGGATTAAAGCCCTCAATCCTGGAAACATAAAACACTGCTGCCTGTCACTTGAAGCCCAAGTATTTGGCTTAAGCTCCACACACCCCCCATCCCCGACCTCTGCCTGGCACAAACTTTGGCCCAAGAGTGATTTTTACAAAGTAAAGATATTTATTTCCCAAGTTATGGAAAATCAGCACCCCCTCCAAGTGACCTGTATACATGAGAAGTTAAAAGAGTGAAGTGCCTCTCTTAGAGCTGAGAAGCCTCAGGTCCCAGACACCACCCGGCTGAAGCCAAAACCTGATTCCCTAAGAGACCCACCCTGAGACGATACCCCTCCCCTTTACAAACATAACGTTTTGCTGAGGTCTGTCTTAGTCATTCTTCTGGCGCTATGACAAAACACCCTGACAAAAGCACCGGGTGGGGGACTGGGGGTTGTGGGGAGGGGTTATTCTGCCCCACAGTCCAAGCGTACAGTCCGTCCAGGCTTGCAGGGGCTTGAAGCAGCTGATCACATCTGCAGAATTAATGAATGCACATGGCTGCTTGGCTCCCATTCTCCAACTTACACGGTCTAGGATCCCAGCCAGGGAATGGCCCGCCCACAGTTGGGTGGGTCTTCCCACCTCAACTAAAGTCAATTAAGATAATCCACCACATGCATGCCCAGAAGCCTGTATCATGGGTGGTTCTAGAGTCTGTCAAGTTGACAGTTAACGCTGACCATCCCAAGGTCATAAACAGGACCCCTAGGTCAAATCAGATAACCAAGAAGAGATGGATCCCAGTCATGGGACTCCCTATTCTGCTCCTCCTAGCAAGGTAAGGGTCTGCCTTGCTCCCTTCCTCTTGCTCCTCTCTGATGGTTCCATCTTCCTTCCACCTGCTGTACTTCTCTTAGCTGTTTGTCCATTGTGTGAATAACATGTAGTTTAAAAAAAAAAAGTAAATGTCCCATAAATGACAGCACCCCAGATAGACTGCTGCCATTGAAATGAACATGCACCTGGACGATGACATTGTGGGGTCTCAATTGCCTCTACGTGGATGCTCTGTGGTTGGAACCCTGACGCTCTCCAGTCTGCATGGGCAGACCACTTCTTCCGTTAGGAGGGTAAATAGAAGAATAGAATCGGTCTGCTATCTATATTTCTGGAGGCCCTGTTGTCACAAGCATGCTCAAGGTAAACCTCTAGCCTCCCACACCTTCAGCAATGATGTCACACCAAATGGTACCCAGAGGAAGGGAGAATGAATCTCACTGCTCCTCCTCAGAATACTTTGGGAAACTCACAGGGATCTAAGCAACTCACAGCCTGCTCCGGAAGTGCTGTCATATATCCAGGCCCTTGAAGTATCGGTGTTTTGGATGGGCATGGTAGCTCCCACCTTTAACTCCAACACTCAGGAGGCAGAGGCAGGTAGATCTCTGTGAGTTCAAGACCAGGCCTGTTGTGAATTCCGGGGTTGGGTATTTAGCTCAGTGGTATCCCTGGGTTTGGTCCTCAGCTCCAGGGGAAAAAAAATTGTGAGTTCCAGGACAGCCAAGGCTGCATAGAGAAACCCTATCATAAAAAGGGGGGTGGGTAGGCAGAAGTATTGGTGTTTTAAAGATTCATGATGTAAACCTTCTGCTTCACTTTGGGAGATCTTAGGAAGCAAGACCTGTCCAGTTGAGTGGGAGTTGCCACTAGTGTGTTTACAGTTTGATGCTGTTTGTGTGACTGTGGTGGTTTAAATAGGTTTGACCCCTATAGATCATGTGTTTCAATGGTTGACCCATGGAGAGTGGCCTCGTTGGAGTGGGTGTGGCCTTGTTGAAGTAGTTGTGGCCTTGTTGGAGTGGGTACAGCCTTGGAGTGGGTTTGGCCTTGTGGGAGTAGGTATGGCCTTGTGGGAGTGGGTGTGGCCTTGTTGGAGTGGGCGTGGTGTTGTTGGAGTGGGTGTAGCCTTGTTGGAGAAAATATGTGATTGTTGGAGTGGGCTTTGATGTCTCCTTCTGTCTTCAGCAGAACTCTCAGCTCCCCCAACATCATGTCTGCCTGCACTCTCCTGCCATGATGATAGTGGACTAAACCTCTGAACCTGTAAACCAGCCCCAATTAAATATTTTCCTTTATATGAGTTGCCTTGGTCAAAGTGTTTCTTCGCAGCAATGGAAATCCTAAACTAAGGCAGAAACATATCCATGGCTCAACACTGTCTGAGGGGAGCTGTGGCGTCACCTACTCCACACAGACAATGGATTTTTGCCACTGTGGATGACGTCCCCCCATCCAGAATGCTGATGTCTCTCTCTACACCTGCTTCTGACGTGGATGAGTTGCATGGTGAAAAGCAGTGATATATTCGCGAGTCCATGCAGAGGTCTCTTTCTCCCCTGGGATCTTCTCCCCCAGAATTGCCACAAAAACCTCTCCAGCAAGAAAGAAGGATAAAGAGGGCTGGGAGATATCTCAATGTCCAAACAGGCAGAGCCATCAGCCTTGAAGGGACAGAGAGAAGTGATGGGGTTGGAGAGTTAACCAAATCCAGACTGGGTTTTCCTAAATGGATACCGAAACTGGCCGAGAGACAGACAAGGAAAGGAAATGATAAGTTACTTCTCTGCTGGTGAATGAGTCAGTTCAAACCAGGTTAGATTATATTAAATGCAGGTTTATTGGGAGGCCAGGGAAGTCGAAAGAGAGAGGGTGGGGAGGGAGAGAGAGAGAGAGAGAGAGAGAGAGAGAGAGAGAGAGAGAGAGAGAGAGAGAGAGATATGAATTGAGGCAGTTTTTAAGTATTTTAAGTGGTGGAAATGCCAGCAAACCTGGGAAATCTTAGCTATTAGATCTCAGATGCTGTCTGATGACATTCCTAGCATCTTGGTTGGTGAAAAGCAGGGCTTTGCTAATACATTCCAAAAGGCTCATCTGTCTGTTAGTCACAGGATGTTGGGTCACCCACAGAGGGGAGTAAGGGATGGCTATTAAGGGGGCCTATGATAGCTCAAGATAAATGTTAACTAGGTTCTGGACCAGCAAAATTCCAACCTCTGCACAATCCTTGAGGTGCTCTTCCGTTAGTCAGCCTGGCAGAAAGTTCAATGGGAGTTACAGCTCCTTTCTGGGAGCTTCTGTTCATGACGCTTTGCCTTTTTAAAAAAAAAAAAATCACAAACAGAACGGATATTTTTAAAAGTTTTCTTTCCCTATCTGGTAGACCATATGGGTTTTTTTTTTCTCGATTTGGTGATTTGGTGATGACGCTTCATCTTTATTTTGTCATTTGGTGATGACACATCATCTGTTCTGTGCACTGCTCTTGCTGGGGTTTCCATGCGGGATCTGCAAGGAGCTCTGGCCATGCCAGGCACGACTGACCCCGTTTTTCTGAGAGCACACAAACACATGGAAGCCATTTATTCTTCCTTCAGGTGACAGTTATCAAACAGGCTAGACACGAAGATTACACATCTAATTGTCTGTCTCTGTTTAAATAGGGCATCACTATGTATCCCTGATTGGCCTGGAACTCACTACGAAGACCAGGCTGGCCTCGAACTCACAAAGATCTGCCTGTCTCTGCCTCCCAAGTATTGAGACTAAAAGTACGCACCACCACACGTACCTTGATCTATGACTTTTTTTTTGTTGTTCTATTACTATAAAAACTCCATTAGACTGTTGACATACTAGAACATGAATGTTTGGGTAACCTGAAAATCTGTACTCTTGAGTCATGGTCAATCTTTTTTATTTTCTCTCTCTCTCTCTCTCTCTCTCTCTCTCTCTCTCTCTCTCTCTCTCTCTCTCTCTCTCTCTCTCTCTCTGAGGTGAAAGCTGTGGTTTTATATCCACACTGGAAAAAAAAGTGCTAAACACTTCATCCTGTCTACGCAGAACACCATACAACTCACAGCGTCTCCATGAGACCCACGCAGGCGCAGAAGTGGTCTCTGTCCATGGTGCTGCAACTGTTGCTGTCAGCAGGGGGAACAAACCACAGCCCTTATTGCACACCACACAAAGATAGATTTGAAGTGGACCATAAATGGAAAGAACGAGAGGATGGATATACATTACAGAACCTCTAGAGGAAGCACAGAAACTGTTGTTGTTGTTTTTTTTTTCTTTTTTGACCTTGGTATTGGTGGAGGTTCCTCAGGCAGGATAAGAATGATGCTAATAGTAAAATTAGAATCAACAAATAGGGTTGCATCAAGATGAAAAACTCCACATAGCAGACACTGAGAAAATGCAATCACAAATCCTGGGCTGCTGAGGACATTGGCAGCACAGTTGTAAGACAAAAGAACTTCCATCCAGATAAGAAGAGATAATCCAACCACGCCGGCAGACTTCACCAGAGCAAACCCACATGGGCAATATATGTGGAGGTGCAGAGACCACTCCGTGGGAAGAAAGAAAGATTTATTGGGGATCAAACTGCCAAGGTCATCTCTCAGGGGTGGAGCCCAATAGAGAAGAGCAAACTAGCAGAAAAGCAAGCAGATTTTATATGACAATCGGCAGGGCATGGATTTGAACTGATGTGGTTGGTCTAGATTGAACAGGAGCTGCCTTAGGAGAGCTGCTTTCCTAATAAACATTAGAGCCATGTCACCAGCATGGCTATGTAGGTTTTGTGTGTGTGTGTGTGTGTGTGTGTGTGTGTGTGTGTGTATGCACAAGCACATGCGCACATTGACTTAACGGTCAACAAACCTATTTTTTAAAAAAACACTCTTACTTATCTGGGAAAATTGCTCTCAGTACCCTGGATAACTAAAACAATAAACTGACAAGTCTAAGTGCAGACAAAGATATACAACAATCAAACTCCTATACTTTGGTGGTGGCAGAGTAAGGGGCACAGACACTACATAAAACATTTTGAGAGTTTCCAGCAAAGCTTAACATTATTTCCACCCCATAGCTCAGCATTTCTACCTCAAGGCAATTGCTGCCCACAAAAAGTTTTGGCAACACATCCACAGCCATCTTACTCATATATTAGGAACCTGGGGTAGTGCCTGAATTCAGCAACAGGAGTATAGACACTTAAATAGAGTTCACCCACAGTGGAAAAGACTATTCAACCATCTCATGTATAAGTAGGCCACATGTGATACTCAGAGACCAGAATAATGAAAGAGGTCAAACCCAAAAGAACACACATTTTATGTGACATAAAGAAAGCTTGAAGTAAGCCAGGCCTCGGTGGTGGCACATGCCTTTAATCCCAACATGCGGGGAGGCAGAGGCAGGTGGATCTCTATGAGTTTGAGGCCAGCCTGGTCTGTAGAGTGAGTTCTAGGACAGCCAGGACTACACAGAGAAAAACCCTGTCTCAGGGTGAGGGGGAAGAAGAAAGAAAGGAAGAAAGGAAGAAAGGAAAAAAGGAAGAAATGAAGGAAGGAAGGAAGGAAGGAAGGAAGGAAGGAAGGAAGGAAGGAAGGAAGGAGAAAACCTGAAGCTGGAAATTGGAAATTAGAATCAGGAGAAGCCACTGTTTGATGGAAGCGGGGGGAGACCATCCAATGAACAAAGATGCTATTTGCAAGAATAGAGCATGGTGCAGACTGCTGAGATCCCCATGCTATATGGATGGATGCATGCATGCATGCCTACATGAATGGATGGATGGATGGATGGATGGATGGATGGATGGATGGACAGATTGATGAGTGGGTGGATGAATGGATAGATGGATGAATGCATAGATAGATGGATGAATGGATGGAGAGTGAGTGGATAAATGGGTAGATGGATAGATGCTTGCATGGATAGATGCATGCATGTATAGATGGAGGAATGCGTGTATACATTTTTTTGCTTGTAAATTATATTTAAAAGCAAACAGGCAGCCCTCAAAACCCAGGCACAAGGGACATAATGAGGCTGTCTCAAAATAAAGAAATGTTTAAATAAATAAACTTTAAATGAATTAAGTCTTCTCTGACAACTCGTCTGTTTTTGGTTGTGTTTCCTCCCTGCTTTCCCAAGGCACAACTGACACATATGAAGTGAACATAGTGATAAACTTTACAGTGTGATGACCTTTGACACACTCTCAATACAGATAAGGAATACATCCATCACCCTGAGTTTCCTCCTTACCCGGTGGCCCTCCTTTCTGTCCCCCCATAACCCCAGACAGACACCATATGCTTCTGGCACTGTGGACATTTACAGGGCTTAGTGTTTATGTGCATGGAAGATTTGCATTTGTCTGACCTCTTTTGGACCAGAGGTGACTCTCCTGAGATTCATTGAGTATTGCCTGCAACAATTCCATTCCTTTTCTCTTGTCATTATTTCCTGGTTACTTGTCAATGAACCTCTGGGTATTTTTAAGCTCTAAGCTATTACGAATGAAGTTACTAAGAACATTCTTGAACAAGTCTGTTGTTTTTGTTTGTTTTGTTTACTATTTTATTCTGTTCTATTACCTCTTCCTCCCTTCCAACCCTTATTACACCATGATCCTTTCTAAACCCCCAACTCTAGGTAGGAGAGAAAGAAGGTTAGAGGGGAAAGGGGGGCATAGACCTCTACAGGCTACTTCCTGCTGATTAGTAGTGTTGGGTTTCTTGGGGCAAGTCCAATCTTCCATCGTTGTCATCAGAATACCCAGCAGTCAAGCAAATCAACAACATCAAACCTGTAAGCCAGCAAACACAGCAGCTGGACAAACCAGCAGCAGGAGAGGGAGCCACAGGGGGACCAGGCAGGGGCAGCAGGCAGGGAGAGTAGGCAGGGATGTGGGCAGGGGGAGTGAGCAGGGGGAGAAGGCAGGGAGAACAGCAGGGGAGATGGATCAGCAGCCACTATAGGCCCCCTCAGGACTCTCTAATTTATACTCTCTCCAGAGCTCCCAGAATTACACCATCTGCAGCTGGCAAAAGTCACACCCCTGCTAGTGCACGAGGCAAATCACAATCACCTGCTGTGAAGCAGCCTCTCGTCCCACACTTGGGATTAAAACAAACACAACTGGGTTTTTAAAGAAACCGAAGTTCTCATTACACAAGTCTTTCTTATGAACACATGATGTTATTTCTCTCAGGAATTTATAATGACTGGAATAGTTGAGCCTTAGGACAGGTATGATGCAGCAGACCTAGGACACTCCTCTGGTATCCCTCCCTACCCCCCTCTCTGCCAGGTCTTTGCCACAGAGCCCTTGCCTCACAAAACCACAGATTTTCGTTTATAAGATTTATGTTTCTGTTTTGAGACTGTGTCTCACCTGGAACCCACTCTGTAGACCAGGCTGGCCTCAAACTCATGAAGATCCACCTACCTGCCTCTGTCTCCTGAGTTCTGGGATTAAAGGCATTTAATGGCTAGCTCATTTTAATTACTTTTAATTATGTGTATGTGAGAGCCTATGTGTGGGTATGTGCATGTAAATATGGGTGCCCGCAGAAGCCAGAGATGTTCCTACCCATAGGGCTAGAACTGCAGGCTATTGTGAGGCACTAGACTTGAGTGCTGGGAGTCAGATTCAGGTCTTCTGCAAGAGCACACATGCTTTAACCACTGAACCGTCTCTTCAGCCCCCAACCTGCAAATCTTGATGGTTCCTGAGGGAAGGTCAGACCACCTTTGGAGTCCAAAAGAGATGGGAGAGCTAGGACTCATGGGTTAAAAACAACAAACAAACAAACAACAACAATATCCTCTTCAGCTATTACTGTCTCTGGAAAAATATTAAGGTCCTCAGGAATAGTGACACAGCCTCTCTTGCCCTAGAAGTGACTTGGACAAGATTATAGGTCCTTCCCTAAGGCAGTTATGCATGTAAGTGGACAAAGATGGCCACCTTTGTATCTTTGTGAGGTCAGAGGGAGGATAAAGATGGTCCAGCTATTTCCTCCCATCCAGGGTTTATCACCCAGCTCTCACCACACAAACTGTGCCATATTATTTCCCAAAATATACCTGTCTTGTCTTCTGTCACTGTTTTCCCCCACTATGGGATTCTGTAAATGAGGGAGGTAACTCTGAAAGAAAAGGGATGTAGCTCGGGCTGGAGCAAACTCGATGAATGATGAGGACCTAGAAGTGGAGAATGTCAGGGATTTCAAAGCACATCATTCAGTTACCGGCCCCTTTCTCCAAGCAAGAAGCTCTAGGATTGGTCCAGCATCTGATGTTAACCAAGTTATGCTCTTGGAATACAGGTGAATGGGGCACACGCTCCACATTGGTATGATAGGCTGGGGCTTTGTGACATAGCTACAAGATGGAATGAAGAAAAGAGGAAAGGCCATGGAGGGAGATGTGTAGGCTTAGATTCTTTTAGACCTATTTTAATTGTGGTTCTTTAATGCCTCAACCTTCCTTCTAGCCCATCACCCATTGGATGTAGGGGAAAAGAAGGGTTAATAGGAAATGGGGTTTGTGGACCTATTTAGAAGTAGCTCTTTGACAATGCCAAGCAACCAGAGCTTCCAGGGACTAAGCCACTACCTAAAGACTATACATGGACTGACCCTGGACTCTGACCTCATAGGTAGCAATGAATATCCTAGTAAGATCACCAGTGGAAGGGGAAGCCCTGGGTCCTGCTAAGACTGAACCCCCAGTGAACGTGATTGTTGGGGGGAGGGAGGCAATGGGGGGAGGGTGGGGAGGGGAACACCCATAAAGAAGGGGCGGGGGAGGGGCTAGGAGGATGTTTGCCCGGAAACCGGGAAAGGGAATAACACTCGAAATGTAAATAAGAAATACTCAAGTTAATAAAAATAAATAAATAAAATAAAATAAGACTAGCTGATGCTAAAATTTGCATATAAATATACTTGGCTAAAATACCTTAACAATAACAATTTTGGAGGGATTATATTATATTCTCTATCTTTACTGCAAAGCTACAAGTAAGATGGTATTGGAATATGTGCATATATATAAATTAATGGAATGTAATTGAGAACCCAACAATAAACTTTTATGTTAATGGGCAAAAAAAAAAGTAGCTCTTTGGGGGTAATTTCAACGTTCCTTGTCAGAAGACCTGTATTCTACACCAAATACAAATCAGCAGCATCTGGATCCAGAAGAAACCATGAAGCTCTGCCAATTAGTACGAGTCCACGGAAATGTCGAGAAGCAGCCAGAAGACTACCAGAGGTTCTCTGCATGATTTCTCTCTAGGAAGTCATGACAAGCAAGGATCAGCCAAGAAAGCAAGGTGAACCAATGCAAGAGTGAGGTCAGGGAAGACCAGCCTCAGTGATGCCTAATGAAGACCAGCAAAGCGTTGCAAGGAGAACCAATGCCAGAGTGTTGTCCGCCATCTTTTAGGTTATCCTTACACTCTTTTCAAACATCACACCACACCCCCCGCCAAGCATCTGCTCCAGCAAAGCATCACACGCCCTTTCATCAGGCAACCTCCAGAATGACATCACATGACACAATTAAGTCTTTAAAAAGAAACTGAAAGTTTCCACTTCAGAGATGTCTGACTCCAGACGGGACATGACCTCTTGGAATGTGAGGGCAAACCTAGCAGGAGCCATGTGCCCTGCTCTTATAGATGCCCGGAGGTCCTGGGTCCTGAGTCAGCTTTCTTGCCCCACAGATGACAGCTAGAAGCCCCATATAGCTCCCTGGGCTTTGCATGTTTATACAAAAAGCTGCCCATGAATATAGGTCTATCAGTAAGATGGACGCCTCACGTTGCATGCCAGACTGACTTGTGGGTTTTTGTGCACTCACTAGCAAAAGGGGCATATGTTAAAGAAACAGAAAACCATGCCGAATTATTTTCCAAAATACGCTTGTCTTCCCCTTTGATGGATGTTTCTCCTCTACGGGATGCTACAAAAGGTGGAGGTAACTGGGGGGGAGGGGTAACAGTTTGATGTCTGCCCAGAAGATGTAGAGACACTCACCTCAGGGCAGGATGGTTCTCTAGACTCTGAACTGCCTCAGCTTTCACACCCCTGGCTGTTGGCACTGCCCATGAGCCAGCAGTAGATGACTGCATAGAACACCTGGATCTAGGTCCGCCATGACACGGGGACACAGTGAAAGGGTCTGAAACTGCGTGCTGTGGTCCTGGCAGGCATGGATGGGGTCAGCCCCCTGCCCCATCAGCAAAACTGTGGCCTGCCAGGATGTACCTGTTACAGTCAGTGCCTGGTTCCTCTCCCACACATTCCAGGTAGGAACGGAGAGCTTGGTCGTCCCTTCCAGCACATTCTCTGCGCCTCAGAGGCTTCCAGAGACCTAGAGCTTGCCCTTGCACACACCTAGGTCCTGTATGTTTTATTCACTTACGCTCTGAATATTTCATGGGTCCTTCTCCCCCCAGAGACCTGAGAGAGCACTCTCAGAACGGGATACGAATGCACAGCCTGTCCTTGTCGGCTGCTACTCCTTCGGAGAGCGGGATGAGTAGCTTCCACTCGGATTAGAATGACCTGTCTTGCCAAGCAGAAGCCTGCTTCTTCTAGGCTTTTGTGTCTTTAAGGCGTTGCCTTCGAATGCTTTAAATTAGATGTTTGTGGGGTGGGCACGAGCAGTGCAGAAGGTCTGTCTGAGGAACCGGCCCTTGCCCACAGGGTTCTGCTTCGAAGTTGCGAAGATGCCAGGCATGCTTCTCCCCGGATTGCAGTACATACCAGGCTCAACAGACAGCCATGGAGCCTCCCCAACTGAAGTGACAACCCTTGTTACCCCTGGCTCCAGGAGACCGACAGAGCCTGCTGTCACTGTGAGATTCAGTCCCCTGGAGAGGACAGTGGGACTGTCATACACCACAGTGAGCACAGCCCACTCCTTTCTGTCTACACTGTCCTTAAGTCTCTAGAACACATCTAGGGGCTCAGACAATGGCCGGTGGAATCCTGGATGCTCAACCTCGATGGGAGTCTGCAGAGAAAACAGGATTCACTGAAAGCACAGTGGATCACCTGGGTAAGCATATTATCCCTCCACACCAATCATTTAAATGTGTGTGCACACACACATACACACACACACACACACACACAGTCACACAGGTATGCACACACGCATGCACACAGGGGCCAAATGGAATTCACTACACACCACTAAGCAACCCAAGTTTCCATAGGTGTGGGTCTGTCTACAGAGGCTGACCAGCTCACCTGTCAGAACGAGAAAAGCTGGAGAAACTTGTCCACTTGAAAACAGCGGAGACTTCCTAAAGCAATGGGAATTTTTAGGACTGAGGCCTGAAAGACCGGGAAGACAAGGATGATGAGCTGACTGGAGGACCTTGTGCCCTGAGGCAGGACCATCAGCCCTGACAACAAAACTTGAGGCTGAACCACAGAGGGGAGACCTAAGTTTAAGCATCAAGGTGTGGAGGACCGGGAGGACCAGGAGAGGGGAAGGTAGAGTCTGGGTCAAGAGCCAGAGATGCACAAGGTAGAAACTGAGTGGAATGGGGAACTGGGTGGGATAGCCAAATCCTACCCTTCCAGAGTCCTTGGCCATTTGTTGGCCAAGAATTTCCTTCCCTAGGTGTAAATGCCATCATTCCATGCAGACGACATGGGTGAGCCTAAGGTTTCACACACATCACAAGAAGTCTTTTAACAGAAAGGACCAGCAATCCAGACCTGGTGACGACTGGTTCCAATACCTGGTGGTGCAGGCCTCTCAGTCCAGGTATGTGAAAGGCCAAAGAGAAAGGATCAGATTCTCAAGACCAACTTGAGCTACAGAGCGAGTTCAAAGCCAACCTTGGAAAAGTCAACGAGATCTTGTCTTGAATTTTTGTATTATTAATTTTTATTTATTTATCTTGGATGTGCATCTGTATGTCCCTCCCTGTGTGTGTGCACACACACGCACACACCATGGCGTGCATGCTAAGGTGGGAGGACAACTTACAGGAGTCTGTTCTCTGCTTCTGCTATGTGAGTCCTAGAGATCTAATTCAGGTCTTGATAGCTTATAAGGTTGTGCTTTGTTTTCTTAATAAGAAGAAAAGGCTGGGGGCTGGGGATTTAGCTCAGTGGTAGAGCGCTTACCTAGGAATCGCAAGGCCCTGGGTTCGGTCCCCAGCTCCGAAAAAAAGAACCAAAAAAAAAAAAAAAAAGAAGAAGAAAAGGCTGGGAATAGAGCACAGTCACAGTGTACTACCTAGCATTCTCTGAAACCCTGTGTTTAATCCTCAGTACCATAGGAAGGAGAGAGAAAGAGGGAGGAGAGGGGGAGGGAGGAAGGGAAGGAACAGAGAAAAAGGGAGGGAGGAAGAAAGGGAGGGAAGGAAGGGGAGGGAAAAATAAAGGAAGGGAATGAAGGGAGGGAAAGAGGGAGGAAAGGAAGAAGAGAGGGAGAGGGAAAGAGGGAGGGGAGGAAGGAGAAGGGGAGAGGGAGGGAAGGAATAAAGGAAAGGAAGGGAGGGAAGGGAAGGGAGGGAAGAAAGGAGTAAGAGAAGGAGGGAAGGAGAGAAGGAGGGAGGGAAGGAAGGGGAAGAAGGGAAGGAAGGGGAAGGAGGAGGGAGGGAAGGAGGGAAGGGATGCCAAGGATCACAAAATGGAAATCAAGGAAGGTGTACTGGCTGGTTTTGCGTGTCCACTTGACACCAGCGGAGTTATCACAGAGAAAGGAGCCTCCCATGAGGAAACGCCTCCATGAGACCCAGCTGTAAGGCATTTTCTCAATTAGTGATCAAGGGTGGGAGGGCCCAGCCCATTGTATGTGGTACTATCCCTGGGCTGGTGGTCTTGGGTTCTATAAGAAAGCAAGCTGAGCAAGCCAGAAAGTAAGATCCTCCATGGCCTCTGCATCAGCTCCTGTTTCCTGACCTGTGTGAGTTCCAGTCCTGACTTCCTTTGGTGATGAATAGCAATGTGGAAGTGTTCTTGGTCATGATGTTTGTGCAGGAATAGAAACCCTGACTAAGACAGAAGGAAAGAGAGAAACAGCTGTGAAGAGACCACCATGTTATCACTGATAGCCAACCTGCTCTGAAGGAGGAAGTGAGTCCCAGACATAGGCTTGAGGGGAAGGAAGGGAGGCAAAGCAAGGGAAGGCGGAGAGGCAAGCAGAAGCAAACCCCAGAGGGGATGGCAAAATTAAAACGTGGGAGAATGTTAGCTGAAGAGTCCACGGTCCTTGGGGGATCCGGCCTGAGAAGATAGGAGTAATTTACACCAAACTAAAGCTGTTCCAACCCAGTCCCAGGGGTAACCACTGAAAGAATCATGATTCGTAACAGGCCAAATCCAAGAGGATATGCATGGAATAAGAGTCACCAACTCCAAAGACCGAGGAACAGAGAACTCGTGGGGAAACCAAACAGAAGCGCTATGAGCTTGAGGCATGTCGTTGATTAAAATGCAAAGAACCGTGTTTCCGCTAAAAGGTGAGGACTGTGAGACTGTGTTGGGCAGGACACATGTCCTGACAAGAAGGTGTGAGGAGGAGGTGTGAGCAAGAGGAGGGCTGGACACATCACACAGGTGGGGATAGGGGGGGATGATGTGGGCATCATCACACAGGTGGGAGCAGAGCGGGCATGCATCACACAGGTGGGAGCAGAGAAGGCATGGACCACACAGGTGGGAGCAGAGAAGGCATGGACCACACAGGTGGGAGCAGAGAAGGCATGGACCACACAGGTGGGAGCAGAGCAGGCATGGACCACACAGGTGGGAGCAGAGAAGGCATGGACCACACAGGTGGGAGCAGAGCAGGCATGGACCACACAGGTGGGAGCAGAGCAGGCATGGACCACACAGGTGGGAGCAGAGAAGGCACCACACAGGTGGGAGCAGAGCAGGCACCACACAGGTGGGAGCAGAGCAGGCACCACACAGGTGGGAGCAGAGCAGGCATGGACCACACAGGTGGGAGCAGAGAAGGCATCACACAGGTGGGAGCAGAGCAGGCACCACACAGGTGGGAGCAGAGCAGGCATGGACCACACAGGTGGGAGCAGAGAAGGCATCACACAGGTGGGAGCAGAGCAGGCACGCACCACACAGGTAGGGGGCAGAGGGGACATGCGTCATCACACAGGTGTAGGGCAGGGCCAGGACCCCTGGGAACTAGGGGGCTGGATGGGCTTGGGCCATTGTTCTACAGGAAAACATTAAGGAGTTTGCAGATAGCAGTCTCCGAATACAGAAAACAAAGTGGCCAATCTGAAGGGGATAGACACATTTATAGGTCCATAGAAACCTTCAAAGCCTTGCAAAGCTAAGTGTGGCAAGGAGAGACAGTGTGTGACTCAGACCTGATCAACAAAGATCATCATGTTTGACAACCTCACAGTGGTGGGTGCAGTCAGAGCCCCTATCCTTATCAGCTTCTGCCTCTAAGTCCCCCGACCAGAGCCTGCCTACCATTTGGTGAGGCTTATGATATCTCTACAGAGTCCCAGCTCCAAGCACAGCTTTACAGTTAACGGGGAAAGAGTAGGGCACTGAACATGTGTATTTGCAGCTTCTGTAGCTCAGAGGTAGAAAGTTCATAACAAAGATTGGGGAGACATCCTCACAGGCTTAAAGGTCTCCAATGGACACCAGAGTAGGATCCCCCAGTAGGAATAGGGAAATGGGTTTTGTCCTGCAACCCCAGAATGTAGCATCCCGAGTACAGTTGCATCCTATGAGGCCCACAATGGGGTGAGGTGCCCAAGAGCTTCTGAATGGCCAAGCAGGTGCCAAGCTCCAGATTGTAGTAGCTGGGGCCCAGATCTCATCTAAGGTCTAGTTCAGCATTCTCAACCTTCCTCATGCTCCAACGCTTTAATACAGTTCCTCAGTTTGTGGTGACCCCAAAAATTATGTGGAGACTCAAAAATTATGTTTGTGGCTACTTCCTAACTGTAATTTGCTACTGGGATGAATCATAATGCAAATATCTGATATGCAGAATGTCTGATATGTGACCCCTGTGAAAGGGTCTTTTGAGCCCCCAAAGGGGTCTTGGCTCACTGGTTGAGAACCACTGGTCTAGCAGATGGTGTGGTTGGATCTCCTCCCCTTGACACTGCTTCTCGTCAAGTAGCAGGCAGAGCTCATGGCCTTTTGCTGGGTCTGGGCTCTAACCCTAATACTACCTTGCCTCTTGAGTTCCACTGTCCAGCATGTAAAAGAGGTGAGGGCAGTAATGTTACAGGTCCAGGACCTGCAGGACCCCTGACGACTCCCTAGATACGTTCTGAGGACAGAATCCATCTCTCTACATTATCCCTACAGCGGGGAATCGGAGGCAAGGACATTTTCCAGAAACAATCTCTAGTTGTCCATTGACAAGTTAACTCTCAGACACGTCATCCCAACAGAGAATTGCTGACTTATCATGGCAGACAAACTGTTCCCAGTTTCTAAAGCTTGACGGAGCAGCTTCGAGAAAAGAAAACAGTTGAGTTCCCAAAGCACCTAAAGAAACAGAGTTCAGAGGTTCAAGGACTCTTGGGAACAGGCATCCTGATTTCAAAAGACAACAGTGAGTCGGGGAACCCACAGGGACCTTGAATAGAGACATCTGACCTGAAAGAACGAAACCCTCAGAAGTAGCCTTCACTTCAGACCCAGCTGAGTGGTCAGGAGAAGTTAAAAACAGAAAGCAAGAGCCTGCTCTGGCAGCCAGCGTGAGGCCTGAGTCACCTCCCAGAACCCCAAGACAGAACCAGAAAGCGGCTCATCGTGACCCTGAGCTGCCAGTGTCCTCTGGAAAAGATGATTAATAAACAAGAAAAGGTACTGGGCTGGGGGTGTGGCTCTGCTGGTAAAGCACCTGCCCAGCATGGGGGAAACCCTGGGTTAGGACTTCAGGACCCCAGAGACTGAGTGTGGTAGCTCATAGCAGGTTCAAGGCCAGCCTGGGATGCATGAGACCCTGTCCAAGAGAGGTGGGGGGAGGGAGAGGGAGAGGGAAAAGGAGGGGGAGAAAAAGAGGAGGGGGGAGAAGGGAAGAGAAAGGAAGGGAAGAGAAAGGAAGGGAAAGGAAGGGAAGGGAAGGGAAGGGAAGGGAAGGGAAGGGAAGGGAAGGGAAGGGAAGGGACTAAAACTAGATAAATGGGAGAGCATCAAAACCAAGAAGCAGACACAGACACAAAGTTAGGACTACGAAAAGGATGGCTGGGGGCTGGAGAGATGGCTCAGCGGTTAAGAGCACTGCCTGCTCTTCCAGAGGTCCCGAGTTCAACTCCCAGCAACCACATGGTGGCTCACAACCATCTGTAACAGGGTCTGATGCCCTCTTCTGGTGTGTCTGAAGACAGCAGTAGTGTACTTACCTATAAATAAATCTTTTAAAAAGAAAGAAAGAAAAAGAAAAGGAAGGGTGGACCTGAAACCATTGAAAAAGACAGCAACAAATCCCACCCGGATACACATGAAGTCTGACCATGCTGGATACCGGTCAATTTCTCATTCTGTGACAGAACGCCTTACAGAAACGAGGGAGAGACAGCCCACAGCCCCTCTTGGCAGGGAAAGGGTGGCATCTGGGACAGCTGTGGCTATGGCCACAGGACACTAAAGGAACCCATTACACCACCATCATACTAGTCAGATGCCAGCCTGCTCAACCAGAACTAGGCCCATACGACCTTCCATTGACCCAGGCCACACACCTCCTAACGTTTCCACAGCCTCCCCAAACAGCTCCAGCAGCTGAGGAAAGCCATTAACTTGTAGAGGACATTTCATACCCAAACGATAACAACAAAGGCCGCCAGTCCATAGCACAGAGGATGGAGATGAGAAGTACCTCGTGTCAGAGAGAGCGCCTTGGGGATCAAGGATCTGTGGAGGTGGCTGAGATTAATTAGAAGGAGAGAACAGATGGAATGAGCTGAGGTGATGGGGAAGAGCTGGAGGGAGAAAAAAAGCCCCAGGTGCCAGTCAGACCCTAAAGCTTCAGTGAATGTAAAAAGGAACAAGCCACGCCTAGATATATCCAAGCAAGACTGGAATTTTTTTCAAAGACAAAGAGAGTCTAAAAGCAGCTAGAAAGAAGAACCAAAGATAATTTAATTAAATAACAATTAAGTGTCTGTTAAACAACACAGAAAGTCATGAAATAGTACTCCCCCCCCCAACCCCAAAGGTCTGTGAGAAAATAACTTTTCATGGAGAATCCTTTATTCCGAAATTACCTTTCAAAAAACCAGCAAGACAAAAATGTCTGTAATTAAACTAAAACTGTGACTTCCACTAATAGCCGTAATGGAATAATTGGGTCCAGATTTCCTCTCTCTTTAAACAAGTACAAATCTGGACAAAGTATGCCAATTGTCTCTTAGACGGGAGACAATGGGCAGCTTTGAACCGGGATCGCCAGGTGGTTGGAGAATCTGCAGGATAGAATTCAAGAGAAAAACAGGGCTGGGGAAGAAAAGAGACAAAGAGACAAAGAGACAGAAAAATAGGAATGGGGGTGGGGGGGAGGGAGGGAGAGACAGACAAAGAGAAAGAGAGAGAGACAGAGACACAGACGGACAGACAGTTAGACAGGGACTGGGAAGGACAAAGATAGAGAAAGGAAAAGGACAGGGAGAAAGAGAGCATGCTAGCTATTTTCCACCATGCGACAAAATCCCTGAAAAGTTCGCTGGTCAGCAGCTGGCTCCACTGTTCCCGACTCAGGACAAGCAGAGCATCATAACAGGGAACACGGGAGCAAGGCTCTTCCGCTCGCTCACGTGACAGAAAAGTAGCAAGCAGGGAAGGAGGTAGGGCCAAGACAGGTCCTTCAAAGACACAGACGATGACCTACTTTCTCTTACTAGGCCCTCCTCCTAAAGTTCCCACCAACTACCAAGAACTCATCAAATTATAAATAGAGAAGGATGTTCACTCACTGAGGAAGGGCCACCTTGTTTGAGAGGCTGCAGCACTGAGAGTCAGGCCTCCAGGGAGACTCAGATCTGAGGAGAGGGAAGGGGAGACAGAGGCTAAGGGAGAGAGAGATGGAAAGATGGAGGGAAAGAGAGAGAGGGAGGGAGAGAAGGAGGAAGGGAGGGAGAGGGGGGAAGGAAGGGAGGGGGAGAGGAAGGGAGGGAGAGAGGAAGAGAAAGAGAGGCGGGAGAGGAAAGGAAGAAGAGAGAGAAAAACAGAAAGAGGGAGAGAGAGAACAGACAACAAAAAATCCCTTTGAGTCTGTATACTGGTCTGTATAAATAAAATAATATAGGACTTTTAGAATATTTATTTTTATCTTATGTATATGTGTGGGTGCCTGCATTTGTGTCTGTGTACCACGTGTGTGCTCGGTACCCATGGCAGCAAGAAGAGGACATCAGGTCACCTAGAACTAGAGTGACAGGCAGCTTTGAGCTTAATTATCGAGAAAACCTCTCCAGCCTCACTAAAGAATTTTTAAATCTTTAAGTAAAACTTTAAACAAACAGTCAACATTTGGTTGAGTTTGAAATTGTCATCTAACTTTTCCTGATACCAGAGTGTTCTTAAAGTAAGAGAAGACCTCATAGCAAACATCTCAAATCAACTGAAGCCTTTGGTCAACGATCTTGACTTGGATGTGGCTTCCATATCTTCTATGGAGACTTCGGAAATATCTCAGAAGTGTCTCATTGGCTAGTGCCATGAGATTAAAGGCTTCATAACAATATTTAGGGCTTGAGTGAGCTCTCTATAAGATTTATAGGAAATCCAAAGTCTTACGAAGATTATAGCGGCTTGAGCATTGTTACTGTGGAATAAAAGGCAGAATTCAAAAACGGAAAGAGGTCTATGGGTCATCCACCCCCAGTGCCCTAGAGGGGACAGCATGCGTTACTTCTCCTGGACAAAAAGATCGCACAGAAGGAGGAGTTAAGAACACAGGGGAGGAGTCAAGAATACAGGGGGAGGAGTCGAGAACACAGGGGAAGGGGTCAAGAGTAAGGGGGAGGAGTCAAGAGCAAGGGGAGGAGTCAAGAGCACAGGGGAGGAGCCAATAACACGGAAGAGTGGGAGAGATAGGCTTAGTAGTTAAAAGCACTTGTTGCTCTTGTAGAGTTCCTAGCACACCTAGCAGCCCCTACCTGCCTGTGATTCCAGCTCCAAAAAGATCTGTATGCCCTCTTCTGGCTTCCTCAGGCATTAGGCAACACTGGGCATCTCACAACTGCCTGGAATGTGAAGTGATAGCCTCTCTGGCCCCCACCTTCTTAAACAGTCAAACCAGGAAAAGCAGGAAGTTGGGCATGTGCTTGCCCAAGATATATGCAGAGGGAGAGAGAGTGAATCTGCAGTGGGTTCGACAGCCGAAGAGAAGAAAAGGTATGTTAATAGGACACACGATGTGGAGACTGGCACGGGCCACTGAATCGGAACCCATGACCGCGGAGACCAAAGTGAGCCACTGTAACGTCGTTCTATTCTACCTAAGGCTCCACTTGTCTGAGACGAACTGACAAGGCATGTCTGCCTCTTCCTCTGTTTCGAGGCATTCCCCTACCAGGTCTGTGACACTCTGAGGCTGATTCAGGGCTTCCTGTCCACTGGCTATCACGTTGTGATCGTTGTGCCTCCCCTCCCCCATCCACAGCTTCAACACCCAGGGGTCACAGGAGCCCTGATTGCTGAAGTCCTCAGCTGTGCCAGCAGCTGTCCCTCATTAACCTTACTACTTTGTATTTGCAGTAAGTTTATGGGAGAGGTTCTGCCCTACTCTTTCCTGTTTAGCTCCCGCATAAACAACACAGAGATACCAGAATCTATGAACAAGCTACTAAGCTAAGCTGGGCAGGTTCTGGGACTATTTTTTTTTTTTTGGTTCTTTTTTTTTTTTTTTTTTTTTTCCGGAGCTGGGGACCGAACCCAGGGCCTTGCGCTTCCTAGGCAAGCGCTCTACCACTGAGCTAAATCCCCAACCCCTCTGGGACTATTATAACTCGGTTAGGCTATTAATAACAAGATAAATGCCCCATTACTTGCCAACTCCCATAGGCTACCTGCTTGTGGTCCATCCACATGATTCATCCTGCCTCATGGTGACCTCCTTCTCTCTCTTCCTCGCCTCATGATCCCCACCTGAGACCCCTTACTTGATCTCAAGTCCCGCCTTCCTCCCTCTCTCTCCTGCCCAGTCACAGGCTCTAGCCTTTTATCAGAGATTACTGGGGGACATTCTTTACAGGACATTGGTCAGTGCAATGCCCATGCCCAGACTGCAACTTGATCTCGGGGCGCAGAACTCAGCATCTGAATACACAAAGCACAGGGCCAGCCTTAACAACCTCATGTCAGGCACGGACACACACATTCCATAGAAAGCAGGAGTCAGGGAAGATCGGTGACCCTGTACTAAAGGAACCAGGCCTTAGCTGCTTCAGGACCTTAGCAACAGCTGGGGTGTCCCTGTGCTGACAAAGGAGGGACCCAGGGAAAGGGGGCTTCCCCCTCTGATCCTCCTTCACCAGGCTTCATCTCAGCCCCTAGGGTCCAGCAGCCCACGTTAGCCTGGCTCTGCCTGGTCCCCACATGGTTTCCACAACAGTGAGGGCTTCTCAGTTTTCAGATCTTATCTTGGACTGGGGAGGCCATGAGAAGCAGCTGATGGCTGAAAGTGGGGAACGGGGATGGGTTGAATGGGATATGGGGCACCTAGGGGTACAGGCCAGGGGTGTGAGTTGTGGGGTTTGTGTTCAGAGTGGAGGTAAGTGTTGTGTAAGATACAAATGGATGTGAAGTGTGTCCTGGATTAAGTAGCAGCGCCCCATCCCCCACAGGCACCTAGAACCTGTAGATGTCCTCTCATTTAGAAATCTTTGTG
Source organism: Rattus norvegicus (assembly GCF_021556685.1). Lineage (NCBI taxonomy): Eukaryota > Metazoa > Chordata > Mammalia > Rodentia > Muridae > Rattus > Rattus norvegicus. Next base: position 12,409,431 of record NC_141553.1, on the reverse strand, counting down.
GGTGCTGAGTTACAAAGGGTCCTCCTGGAGTAAAGATGACAACATTGACGTAAGTGAAGAGAGGAGGTAGCTGAGATCTAAGGTAAGAAGGCAGAAGAGGATAAGCAGATGTGGCTGCTGGGTAGGGACATTGAGAACCACAGCAGCAGCCCTAGGGGCGGGATCCTGCAGGGAGGAGCCTCCCTGCTGCCTTCAGAGTAGGCATCCCATCCACTGCTTGGGCAGATGACAGGGCTGAGAGAACATACACTTCTGTTTCTTTGCCACCTGGTCTGTGGTGATCTGTGAGGGCAGCATACAGGGTGCATGTGTGAGGGAGGAGGGCTGGAGATGAAGTGCACGTGAGTATGAAGACGTGTAAAGGGGGGATTGTGGGTACGGGTAGTGTAGCAAGTACTGTGCGTGTGTGTGTTTGGGAGCATGGACGTGTGGGTGAGAGGCTAGAAAATATGCTTCGTGTGTGTGTGTGTGTGTGTGTGTGTGTGTGTGTGTGTGTGTGTGTGTGTGTGTGTGATGTCACATGCTGGGTGTGAAGCCTGCATCTGTGTGGGTGCCACTCACACCCACAATGGTCTGAGGCAGCACAGATGGGTTAGCCCCTCTAAACACCCTCACCTTCCCATCTGGTACCCAGGGCCCGTCTTTGTCTCAGGGTGTCCCAACCTGGCCCATGTCTCACATGTACCAGTAAATAACTTCTAGAAAATAAATCGAAACAAAATCTGCCGGTTGAAAGAGTGTAGGGGCTGGAGAGATGGCTCAGCAGTTAAGAGCACTGACTGCTCTTCCAGAGGTCCTGAGTTTAGAGGTCTAGGTGCATGTGGGGGATGGGTCTCACCACCATCTGTGATAGGATTTGATGCCCTCTTCTGGTGTGTCTGAAGACAGCTACGGTGTACTCATACAAAATAAATAAATCAATCTTCAAAAAAAAAAAAAGAAAGAAAGGATATATCAGGAACAACAACAAAAAAAAACTCTTGGTAAACAAAATGCAGATGAACAGTGTGCTGGGGGTGATGCACGCCAGCCTCAGGAGCTGCGTTGAGTTTTTAAGGGCACGGGAGCCACTTGTGAATCCCAGTCCCCTCTGTGCACTATGTTAACATGAATATATAACTAAGTCAAGTATATTTTCTTAAAGGCAGTCTTTGTTTATACCATTGCTTTTAGTTATTCCCCATGTGACCAGCACCCCGAGGCTACAGACACAACTGTCTTTAGGGAATCAAGAGGTGACTGTCCCACCGTGAAGCTGCATTTTCTCCCAACTCCGAACTCAACCACACAGCATTTGGCTTAAAATTTGCCAGCCCGAGGGACGGGAGAGATGCTTCAGAGGCTAAAGCACTTGTTAGGCAAATATGATGACATGAGTTCAGATTCCCTGGAACCCATGTAAAATGATAAGAGGGTGGAGTGGCCCACCTGCAATTCCAGCCTTGGAAGGTAGGGATTCTCAGAGCAAGCTGGCCAGGGAGACAAGCCATGCCAGTGAGCTCAGGGGGTTGCCTCAACGAATGAGGCAAAATAACAATCATGGATGATCCCTAACATCAAACTTGGGCCTCCACACACAATTGCATACCTGCACACACATTGCACACACACATACAAACACACATATGCATTCATGAACATCACACACACACACACACACACACAAAGACATCCACCAGCATGGAAGTTTTGTCAGAAATTTGCTGAGCCTACAAATCAGTTCCCATGCTGAGAGCTGAGTGCTTGACCTCTGGAAGACACCACAAGAGGAATGCTCTAGGGACTGTCTTAGAGAAGGTTTCTATTGCTGTGGTCAAATAGCATGACCAAAGACAACGTGAGGAGAAGGGGTTTACTTTGGCTTACAGCTTGCCCATCATCAAGGGTGCGCAAGGCAGGAACTCACTCAAGGCAGGAAGTGATGCAGAGGTAGGTCATGGAGAAATGTCCCTTACTGTCTTGGTCCTCATGGTTTATGCAGCCCACATCCCTATACCGTCCAGGACCACCTGCCCAACGGTGGCACTGGGCTCACTCACATCAATCACTAATCAAGAAATTGCCTCACAGGCCTGCCCACTGGTCAATCTGGTGGAGGCATTTTCTCAGTTAAGGTTCCCTCGTTCCAAATGACTCTACCCTGTGTCAAGTTGACATAAGACTAAGCAGCACAGGGACTGGCCAGAAAGCAAGTCACATGTGGCTAGAAAAGAGGATCAAAAGAACTACGGTTAAAATGAGCTCCAGGAGTTTTGTATCCTCCAAATTCCCAGTCACACCCAGTCACCAAAGGCTGAAGAGAAGCCCCCCAGCACAGAAGAAGTTGAAGCTTCAAATGGTGAGAATTTAAAAAGTAATGGTGTGTGTGTGTGTGTGTGTGTGTGTGTGTGTGTGTGTGTGTGTATAGGTACACACGTTTCATAGCACTTGAAAAAGGGCAACTCTTGGGTTATCTTCCATAGTGTCTGTACTGTTAGCTCTGTAGTAGATTCTCTTTGCTTGCTTGTGTAATCTGTAAAACAAACTCAGGCAAGGCCGTACATGATCCTAACCAATTTTGCCAGGCGATGGCAGGTCTTTATGAAGGCATTTTGTGAGGCCTAAAATCACATTAAGTGCTACCAAGGATCTGTAGAAAACACCTACCACTTACTTCCTGGGGCTTCCTGGGGTTGGGAGAAAGAACTTCCTCCTCATTTCTTGCCTGGGGTGTTTATATCATATACAGTGTACTACTATTGCAATTGTATAAGCCTGTTCTTTAGAACATGGGATATGGCGATATTGGGGAAAAAAGAAAAGGTGATGACTTATTAAGCCAACACTACCCAGTGGAGAGCTAGCTGCTAAATCACCAAGACAGCCTCCAAAGTCAAAGTAGATGGCGTGAAGGTTGAAGAAGAGAAGAGTAGCTCTCTAGGTCATATCAGTGTTGAACTCATATGCACCTAAGAACATGGCTCCAAACACAGAAAGCAACCCTGACAGAGCCACAAGTATTGGTCACAAGTGTCATACACCTCCTCTGACAACAACAACAACAACAACAACAACAACAAAATAGAGTTCAAAAAAAGCTAGGTTTAACCCAAATAGTTCATGCTTACTTGTTGCTGTTTATTCAATGTCAAGACAGAGCTGTGTTGTAGAGTGTGATCTCATCCATTTATTTAACTTTTTGGTCGGAGGCTCATACGTTCTCTCATGCATCCTCTTTGGTTTCTGCAAACCATTTTTCTGGAAGACTACATGTGTAAGACAGAGCAGAGAAAGATCGTCTCCAGTTTTATCACCTTTATGGCGTTTAAAATTTATCATGCACATATATTAATTAATTTTAACCCCATTTTCAAAAAAAAGAGGGGAAGGAAAAAATAGTTTAAAATTTGATTAATTAACTTGCCTTACGAAACGGTATCCAGCTGGTTTCCCAATTACTGTGTCAACTCAGATTGGTGACAGAAATAATTACACAAAGTCAGTCTTCGGAGGAGAAGCAATGTCGTGTCTGAGTTTCAGTCTATTTATTATGAAACTGAAATATGTACCGAAACATGACAGACCTTCCAGGGGAAATGTTCTTGTGAACCTCTATCACCCCTGAAAGCAGCTGTGCCCACTAAACTCTGCCAACCTTCTCCAGGGGACACAGAGAGGATGGGCAAGATGGAGAGGGGTTAGGGCACTCCCACCAGACAGAGACCCATCTTGGACTACCACTAAAGTGCTTGAGTCATTCATATTTCAGATGTGTTTGTTTCAATACAGGGCAACCCCAAGGATGCATGATGAAAGAATGAAAAAAATGGAGTGAGTGAATGATTAAATACATGAATGAATGAATACATGAATGGATGAGTGAATGAATGAATACATGAATGAATACATGATCAAATACATGAGTAATGATCAAATAAGTGAATGAATGAATAAGTGAATGAATGATTGAAAAGTGAATGAATGATTGAATAAGTGAATGAATGAATAAGTGAATGAATGACTAAGTGAATGAATGAATGATTGAAAAGTGAATGAATGATTGAATAGGTGAATGAATGATTGAATAGGTGAATGAATGATTGAATAGGTGAATGAATGATTGAATAGGTGAATGAATGAATAAGTGAATGAATGATCGAATAAGTGAATGAATGATCAAATAAGTGAATGAATGAATAAGAGAATGTGTGAGTGAATGAATGAATGAATGAACGAACAAACAAATGAATGAACGAATGAATGAGTGGATGAGTGGATGAGAGACTGAATGAGTACTGGCTCACATGAGGATCTTGACAAAGATTTGATGAGGCTGAGGCCGAGTCTCCCAGTAACAGTTACTGTGGACAGTTACTGGTGTCCATGTTTGCACACTATTCCCAGAAGGATTTCTGGAGAACGTTTTGGAACAGGAATGATAACTCTTCAAGAATTTTACCCAGCGTTCAATTTCCATCCTCCCTCCGCTCAATCCTCACACCTTGAGGCAGAACTTTGAGTTATGTGTAGGGGGCCTCCGTACATAGTCTCTCAAGGTCGCCGCACCATTCAGAAACGGTTCCCATGGTTGCCCTTGAGAGGGAAGCTGCAGAAGCCCAGAGAGTCCGCAGAGTGGCCCGGAGCCAAGTGGTGACGTTACTCGGCTGGGCCAGAGGCCAGAAGCAGGCATGGTGTCCCCTGGGATCCGCACGGGAATGTGACCCTCTCTCCTCTCCTTCCTCCCACAGTTGCAGTGGTGGGTAGACCTGATCGTGTCTGAACGAGCAGGTCTAAGGCGCCACTGAAGTACGGCGGTGGGGGTGGACTCTGGCAAATTTCAGGGAACACCTGAGATGCAGCAATGGGGCTGAGGGGAAAATGGAGCTCAGGGCCCGGAACAAACATCCAGCCAGTCACGGGGTGAGGAAAGCAGTCTCTCAAGTGATAACTCACTGTGAAATTAGCCATGGGTCTGCCTCAGGTCAAGGACAGACCTGGAAGCACCGACTTTCAATGGGACTCGCATCCTGGAGGCTGCCACTGCTTATTTGATAACGGGTCCAAATATAAATCTCTTGGCTCCTAGCTGAGGGGTAGTGCCTCGTGCCATAGCTAATCTTGGGGATATGGATTTGCACCCCCAAACAAGGGTTGACTCCCTGCATGGGTCACACACTCAGATGACAAGTCTTCCCTACGTAAGTGTCTGCACATGGCTCCTAATACGCCATGCCCTACTCCTTACTTACATTGTCCCCAGGGTCCTACCAGTACCTATGCCTCCTGGGTCGGGCCCATGCTCTCAAGTGTTGCGATTACTATTAACATTTTAAGAACAACAACAAAAGGGCATCGTTTAGGTCAAAGAGAATATTCCACATATAATATTAAGACATTGCTCTTTATCAACACATTTGGAAAACGGAGGGATTTTTTTTTTCATATTTTCTGGAAGGAGGGAGCCCATGGAGTCAGAAACACCTCACCTCATTGAGCTCCTGAGGTCCTGGACCTACACCGCAGCTTCGTTGTGAGAGCCACATGGTTCTCCGAGCATTGGCTGTGTGTCTCCTGGACAGAGTGAGACCCTGGTCCTTAACTGCCAAGATCCACGCAACTGGACAGCAGCTTGAAGCTCATGTGTCTTAATAGATATCTCCCGTTCCTCTTAAAAAAAGAGTCCAGGAAGAGCAATATCACACTAGGAATCTCCCAGATACCCACTTCTCCACAAAAGAGGGGGAAAAAAGATACAAATTACCCTCTAGTCCAGGGGATACACAAGCAAGTCAGGTGACCATATAAGCAAAACCCAGTCGACTCGTCCCTGTTCCCCAACCTTCAGAGAGACTTTGGACACAAGGACAGCAGGTGGAAGAGGCCCAGAAAGAACTTTGCTTCTCTGCTGACCCTTGAGGACCTTGAGAAGCATCCCCAGGACAGCGTCCTGTCACATGGTGGAGACTTACTGCCACTGGGGTCGTATGTACAGGGCCTGCTGGAGAGAAGGATCCTGGCAGCACAGGCCTACGTTAACTGGGTGTGGGATCCAGCCTGCTATACCTCAGCCATCTGGAAGTTTCTTCCACTGGTCTACTGAGTCTGTTCTTCCACTATCTCTATCTGAGCTACAAGAGGACAGAACCTTCTCCCAGCTTGCTACCTGCCTTCTTGGTTCCTTAGGAAAACAGTCATCTCACAGGAAGCAGCAAGGTACCAACTCTGGCAGGCTCACTAAGCCCAAGGCTCAAAGCCTAAGGATGCAAATGTGTGTTAAGGGTGTCAAGTGAGACTCTGCAAGAAGGCCATAGCTAGGAGGGCGAGGTTTCGAACATCCCAGGCCAGCAAGGACAATGAACTTGACTCTGTAGGAAGGCCAGGGTCAAGAAGTAGAGTCACAAACATTGTTCTAGCCTGTTTCCTGCTACTCTTTCCTGACAGGTCCTCCTTGATGCAAGGAGGGAATGCAGCAGGGAGGAACCAGATCTTCAAAAGGAATTTGCTGGGGTAGAGACGGCCTTCCTGTATTTTATCAAGACACATGCAAGTCCACCCAGAAACTAGAATGAACCCAAGCCAGTAAAAGTGTTCATCATTGGATGTCACATGATGAGCGGGCCTAGAATTCCCTAGTTCAGCCTCTATGGCACTCCATGATGTCTTACCCTGAGGAAGGTGACCAAACATGACAGGAACAGAAGGATTGCCTCATGGTGCCTTCACCTTAATCCCAACAAACCCTACTTGCCAGTCAATGGCTCATGAAAGCCAGGAGCCTAGACTGGGAAGCTTCTGCCTCATTTTACAACGTGCTGAACAAGCCCAAAGGCTCCAATGGTCACCAGGGATCCTAGGTGCTAATTTGCTTCTTGTCCCTCATCTCAGGTCTGGAGCTTAGCTTGACCCTAGGTGAGGTGTGATGGTCTCCTGTTAGCTTAGCTAGGTATGGAATCACCTAGGAGATTGGTAAGGCACATTTCTCGGAGTGTCTATAAGAATTCTAGAAGGGATTAGCTGAAATCCACCCTGGATATCCTATCTTCATAGGCTAGGGGGATGCATGGGATAAAAGAGAAAGAGGAAAGAAAATCTCATTAAACAGACATTCTTTCTACTTCAACACCATGATGTTAGCCGTTCTGTCATACCTTCCCCCTTTATAATGGGGTGTGCCCTCTGAAACCACAAGCCAAAATAAATCCTTCCTTCCGTTTTTCCGTTAGCTATCTTTCCCCCATGAGGATAACAACACTAGCGCACACGTCAAGGGCAATCATGTCTTTCTCAGACAGGAGCAGGCCAGGGTGGGGCCAAGTAGACCAGGGAAAGATCTGCTGTCAACGGGGAAGACAAACAAGGGGCAAGCGAGTCACCGTGACTAGGGAGAGCTTAGAGAATCCAGCCAAGTTCTGCTCCTACAAATGAAGGCTGAGAAGAAGCGTCATTAGCTAATGGAACCAGGACAGGGCCCGTAATGCGGTGTGCAGGGCTGGGAGCCACGGCGCTTCCGTGTTTAAAATACAAATCAGCTTTAAACGCCGCTTTGCAGGGGAACCAGGCAGAGGACACTGAGCTGTACACAGGGCCCAGAGAAGCCACTAGGACCAGCAGCTCAGGCAGACATTATGGGCCAAAGCAGATGCAGCAGCAGGATAGCCATGTCAGCAGTTCTTGACATAGGGATAAATTGTCTCGGCATGTGACTATTCTTTCTTCTTTAATAAATGATATATATATACATATATATATATATATATCAAAAGTCATTCCAAAACAAAATTATTTATGATTTGTAATCAACAAATGCCTGACCTGTTTTTGTTTTCGAGACAGGGTCTCACTATGTAGCCCTGGCTTGGCCTAGATCTTTCTCTGTAGACCAGGCTGGCTTTGAACTCAAGAGACCTGCCTTTGGAATGCTGGAATTAAAGGCATGTGCCGCCACACACATGTTTAACTTGCCTATCTATTTTTTTTTCTTTTTCTTTTTTCTTTTTTTCGGAGCTGGGGACCGAACCCAGGGCCTTGCGCTTGCTAGGCAAGCACTCTACCACTGAGCTAAATCCCCAACCCCCTGCCTATCTATTGAATATACCTACATACCCAGGGTTGAGGTGTCTGGGTAGGAACTTACGGGGTCCTGCTATGTCTTTCTTGAGAATAGTTATTAATAGTGTGTGTGTGTGTGTGTGTGTGTGAGAGAGAGAGAGAGAGAGAGAGAGAGAGAGAGAGAGAGAGAGAGAGAGACTTGCTCCAGATGTGCCTAACGCCATTTTCACACAGGAGGAGAGAGAGCTCCTCCTGTCCCAATAGAAAGCCCATGAAAGACAAGCAAAGCGTAATACGGAAGCTATCTGGTTCACTCTTTGAGCCAGCTGGGAGGCCATCTTGTGCTGTTTCCTGCTGCTGCCTCATTAAGTCCTTGAAAGGCTTTTTGGGAATGATCTGCTTGCTTACTTTTGATCCATATCATTAACTCGGGGAAGACAGAGGAAGTAACGGCAGTGGTGGCGGCGGTGGCAGCTGCAGTGAGGAGAGGGCAACTGGCGATTCAGAGAACAGCCCGGGGAGGAATAACAGGGGGCAGCCATGATGAAGATGGACGGCTGTGAGGAGCTGAAAGCATGGGACTTTGGACCTTCTTAGTTTCTGGGAAAGTTCTCAGGAGTGGTCAAGGATTTCAGATCCTCCGGTCCTGGGTCCCGGAACAGAGGGATCCGACGCGGAACACTAGCAACGGATGCTTGGCGCTTCTCGATGCTGCTTTTCAGAGCTGCCCGTGCTGCTGACGGCAACGCCTGCCAAGGCCAGCGGGATACTTCTCCAAATCCTACAGTCATAAGCCCCCTCTCCTATCCCGGTAGAGCAGAAGAATAAGTCGGGGCAGCTGATTCGTAACACATGGCTACAAAGAGAGGCGGGCAGGAGGCAAGCCTGCCAAACAGCCTAGGATGGGACGGGTGGGACCAGAACCTCAACAGGGCAAAGCACCCAGGCAGACTGAGTGCAGTTTCATTAAACCCTAACTGCAGACTCTCTGGCGCCTCCTCTCTAAAATGGACGCAGACCGTGGTGACTTAAAAGCTTAACCCTGAGCCTTGAGAACTTGATCCTGGTGTAGGGTATGTGGCATGGGAGTGGGCTAGAAAGGGCCAGCACCTGAGCTCTTAGGAGACGTCCTCAGGCTTGTGCGTTTCAAGATGAATCAATTCTCTCTACCGATAAATCCTGCGTAGAGTCCTATGAACCAAATGTCCACTTACCATCTCTTGAAACTCCTCAGGCTCATCTTGGCCCCCCAGGCAGGCTCTCTGGCGTCATGGTGAACCTGTACGTTCCAAGAAAATCCTGTGTTAAGGACAATCCCCAGCATGGTTGCTTCTCCAAGGCTTCCCACACCTTTCCTATCTATCTGCAAGGTGCCCACAGGAGAAAGGGTTCCGTGGCACCTCATGGGGCCTGCCACAGACAGGTGCTTCTTCCTGGAGTAATTCCCACCTTGAGAACGTTATTTCCACCTGCTCTTTGATTCTCTGAGGGCAGATGGTTTATGCCCAGCTGGCCATTCACTTAGACAGTCACTGACCTACATAAACTCCAGGGGTGTTGACTGTATTATAATTTTCTGAGTCTCATGTTACCCTGAAACTAGTTTCAAGCATGTTGCTATAGAGCTGAGGAAAACTTTGAGCTTCTGATCCTCCTGCCTCTACTTCCCAAGTGCTAGGAATCCAGGCATACACCATCATGCCTGGTGTCTAACTTACGGTTTCTATTGCTGCAATGAAACACCATGACCAAAAAGCAAGTTGGAGAGAAAAGGGTTTACTTGGCTTAGACTTACCACACTGTAGTCCGTCCCTGAAGGACGCCAGGAAAGGCGTTCAAACAGGGCAGGAACCTGGAGGCAGGAGCTGGTGCAGAAGCCATGGAGGGGTGCTGCTTACTGGCTTGCTCCTCATGGCTTGCTCAGCCTGCTCTCTTGTAGAACTTAGAACCACTAGCCCAGGGGTAGCACCGCCCACAATGGGCTGGGCCCTCCCACATCAATCACTAATTAAGAAAATGCCTTACAGACTTGTGTACGGCCTTATCTCATAGAGGCATTTTTTTTTTCCTAGCAAGGCTCCCTTCTCTCTGATATCAATTGTGTCAAATTGACATAAAACTAGGTCACCTGATTTATGAAGTGCTGAGGACCTAACCTAGGGCCTTCTGCATGTTAAGCAAGCACTTTACCAACCGAGGTGCATCTCCAGCCCCTGAAGCATAAGTGTAAGGAGATGTACTGTACTTACTTGCATGCACATGTGTCTGTACATGTGTGTATTTGTGTGGGCACATGTTCCACGGAACATGCGTGGAGGCCACAAGCCAACCTGTAGGAGTTCTCTCTTTCCACCTGTGGGTCTCATTGAATTCGGGTTGTCAGACTTGGCAACGAGGATATTTACGTACTGAGAGAATATTTACAGACTGAGCCATCTCACCAACACCAAAGCATAATCTTGAAAGAGGTAGGGAGGAAAAAAATCACAATTAGAAGAGGCCCTGTGGGGCTGGAGAGATGGCTCAGTGGTTAGAGCACTGACTGCTCTTCCAGAGGTCCCGAGTTCAATTCCCAGCAACCACCTGGTGGCTCACAACCATCTGTAAAGAGATCCGATGCCCTCTTCTGGTGTGTCTGAAGACAGCTACAGTGTACTTATATAGAATAAATAAATAAATCTTAAAAAAAAAAAAAAGATGCCCTGTGACCCATGTCCTGTGACAGATGCTCTGGCTTTGAGCTAGGCATCTTTCTGGTCCTTGCAGTAGGGGCAGCCAGCTTGGCATGGAACCTCACCTCCTGTTAGACTCTTGTGAGGGAAACAGCAAGAAGGGTCTATGGCCAGGCTTGAGGTGGGGACCCTGGGTGTTGGACATAGAGCCCGTCCCCAGGCTGAATGTCCCTCAAGGCGGTTCCTTTCACCCTTCCTGGGCGGGACTGGGTTGTCCTCTTCATTGGTTTTGACTATGGGCAACACCTTCAGTGGCTGGGTAAGTGCCTCGGAGTCCATTTGCCTCCACTCACCTCTGCTATCCCCTACCCAACGGGAGTCAGCAAAGGCTGCCCCTGCACTGGGGACCCCTACCATGTGGCTGTCCCACAACCCTGACGGAGATCAGAGTCCCATCCTCCTCCTCAGGCGCCAGCATGTGAGACAGACACCAGGTGTTCTGTGGTTATTCCCCTGCCTCAGAAAAAAGAATGGAGTCAGGGGATGGACACATGGACACGGACACACACACACACACACACACACACACTCAGGAAAATTCTCAAGAAAGTCACAACAGTACCCTGTGATAAGTTCCCACCAAGATAAATTTAATACCAAGAAACATACACACAGGCCTCACTCACAGATTCAATCTAGAAACGAGGAGGCTAGAGAGAGATCACAGAGCCTGCCCATGGCTTCCAGCAGACTAGAGTGATTCTCAGAGACCTATCACCCTATCACCTACAGCAGCCAGGGAACCCATCTCCACCAAGGGACGGGTCAGCATGAAGGCAACAGCTTGTGGGGAGGGGAAGGGCAGCAGGGAACGCCTGCTTACAGACAGCCCTGGGCAGGCACTGGGGGCGGGGCGATGGGTCAGGGGAGGCTGTGGATTAGACAGGAGCCTGAGACATATCCTGGAAAAACCCTGGAACTCTTAGCTCATTGCTCCCCCTGTAAAGACATCATACAGGACAGGCTCCCTTCCCCCACCCCATCCCCAGCCATGTGGGTAAAGCCCCAGACTCCTGATTCCGGGCAGAAGTAGCTGAAGGATGAGGAGATTCAGTCAGCCAGTGTAGTGAACTGGGCAGGGCCAGGCCACCAGACATGGGATTCAACAACTGCTGGAGTTGGCCCAACTAGGAAAGAGTAGGGTAGGGGACACAGAGACTGAGGTGAAGCTTTGCACAGCCACAGCCCTGGTAGTACAGAGATTCACTAAAAAGAGCTCAGAGGCAAGAAATAGACCAATGGGAGAGCTGAGGCTCTGCCCAGTGAAAACCTAGCAGGAAGTCACAAAAAGAAAGAGTTGGTCAGAAGGTGGGTGTCCAGGGCGGGATCCAGAAACCTGAGTGCAGGTTGCTCCTAAGTCTGGTCCTCTCAGAGCAAAATGCCGAGATACGATCACCAGATGACCTGTGAACTGGAGAATGAGTGCACACAAAAGAAAGGCAGAGGTGGCGGGATGATTAGAGGAGGCGCAAATCAGCATAGCCCATTTTTGAACAAATTCAAAACAATTTAAATTAAATTAGAAAAGACATTGCGGACTATGTGGCAGGTTCTTCCCCTGGACCAAAGTGGAATCCACTGAGGCAGAATGAGACGTTTATGATGATGCTGTAAAAAGTCAAAGGGAGAAACAGATGCATGCTGGGAATATAGATTTTGAAACTATGTGTCCTATGGTGGTGGGGACGGGGGTGGGGGGCAGAAGGAGTAAAACATTAGTTACTGAAATAGCCGAGCATAGCCCTGCCCATTCTCCTCTTACCACAGTGCATCTGCTGAGGAGGGAGGGCAGCAGGGGGAGGGGGAAGAAAGAGGAACGAGGTGAGAGCCCAGTAAGTTGGTTGAGTGCAGAGATTCAGAGCTACCATCTTGCCCTCCCCACTGAGGACATCAGTAACAGCTCAGCTTCCTCCTCAGGCTGGCCTCCATGTCTGCAGGATGGAGACAGAGATACAGTTCCAATTCTCAATGCTTCCGGGAAGATAATAGGCTACTGCCATACAAGGGTCACACAGGGCTGAGCGAAGAGCGGAGCCAGGTGACCTGGCCCTATATCATTACACAATTATGATGTCATGGGGATATTAAGAAAACTCCAAGGGGCTGGAGAGATGGCTCAGGCAGTTAAAAAAAAAACAAAAAACAAAAACAAACAAACAAAAAAAAAACCAAAAAAACAGCTGCTCTTCTAAAGGACCCGGGTTCAATTCCCAGTACCCACATGGCAGCTCACAACTGTCTGTAATTCCAAGGGATCTGACACCATCACACAGACAAACATTCAAGGAGAATACCAATGTACATAAAATACAAATAAATCATTTTTAAAATAAAAATTAAAGAAGGGAAGGAAGGAAGATAACTCCAGCAGTCAAGGGCTCTCCTGTTCGAGAAGAGCCATCGATTCAGTTCAGAAGCACACTCCAATCTCCAGGATGCCCAGGGCAAACCACCTTAGATGGGCATTTCTTTTATTTTCTTCTTTTCTTTCTTTTTGAAACCAACTCATTCAATTGTCCCTTTCAAGGTAAACAATCAGGGCTGGAGAGATGGCTCAGCGGTTAAGAGCAATGACTGCTCTTCCAGAGGTCCTGAGATCAATTCTCAACAACCACATGGTGGCTCACAGACAGCTTTTCCTTAAAAAAAAAAAAAAAAAAAAAAAAAAAAAAGCGTAGACTCCAAGCCGGTCTGAAATACCGTGGTCTGAACTTCCACCCTTGAGTTTAGACTGGAGATGATGGGCAGTGTTCCATAGATCTCATAGTATCAATATAAGTATCGATAGGTATCAATTTGTGTCGATAGTTTCACAGGGATAAGTATCAATATAGTATCTTATGGTATCAATTAATGTTGACTGTATCTTAGGAATAAGTACCAATGTAGTATCTTATAGTATCAAAGTAGCTGTAGCATTTTCAGACTTTACACCCATACCCCAGGACCATCCAAGAAAGAGGAAGAACTTTCTTCCGCCCTGGACCTCCAAACACATACCACAAAGCAGCCTTGATGGTGGGAGTGGCTTGCCTACTCCAGAATAGGACCTGGGTGGAGGTGGAGGCGGGGCCATGTGGTTTCACATCACCAGAGCAGACTCTTCCATTGTGGAGAGTGAATCTGACTTGGGGAAGATGGACAGCCAGGCAAAGTGTGTGTGTGTGTGTGTGTGTGTGTGTGTGTGTGTGTGTGTGTGTGTGTGTGTGCGCGCGCGCGCGCGCGTGTGCAAGTATGTTGGATACAAACCAGGGTAGGTGATTGGTCTGTCAAGCCCAACTGCATACAGTCCCCAAATAAGAAAGCAGTCACTGTGGGTTCCCAGCCACTGAGCAACCAGGTACAATGCTACCCCGGATTACTCACCTCAGCTTCCGCCTTCCCCCCATGATCCAGAACTGCTGCCAAACCCTCACCCTTGCCAGGGCGCCTGCCCCCCTTACAATCCCCTCTGCCCCCTGGCACTCTGTTCTGCGCGTGCCAAATGGCTGACTTTGACCTTTGACCCAGCCGCACAGCTTGCTCTGGGGAAGTTTGACCTGTTCTCCCCGGAAGCGAAACAACAGGGCCTCGAAAGACGCCCCTTGCCGTGGGAGGAATGGGATGGCCGGCTGTTTACAACCTTATAAAAATACCCAAAGAAGACCCAGAGGGCTCAAGCATGGTAGCCGAGAAGAGATTTCGTTACTGACTACCGGGTACCGGACCCAGAGAGAATGCATTACTTCCTCAAGGTCACAGACAGGAGCCTGCTCTTACCCCAAGCAAACTGCATTAACGCAGACCTCTGAGCAATTCTAAGATGCCAGGCTCACCTCCACTCCTCTCCAATTGAGATGGGAGGAGAGAGAGTGCAGTCTGAGCGGGCTTAGACTGGAGTCTGAAGGCTCCTCTGGCAAGACCCGGCTGCACGGCAATCTGATTAGTGCACAACTCGGAGCTATGATCCGATTAGGCCCTCAGCCCCATCCTGGTTTCCCTGGATGGAGGTGGCTGGAGACGGGCAGATGGCGGATGGAAAAGGGGTCTGGTTTGATGCTGGAGATTAAAATGCTTCCCTGGGGAGCCGCCAGCATTCTCCTGGCCTTGGCAGCGGAGTTAGCCCAGCAACTGGAGAGAGGTCCATTTGAAAAATTAAAGATGTGAGGGAGGTAGAAATATCTCTGGAAATTTCCATCAGTGTGTTAGCGGTGGGGACCCGGCCTGGTCACACACACCCCTTCCCGCCCCAGGTTTTGTTACAGGCTACAGTGCTCCTGCCAAGCCATCTATTAGGCGCCTGCTCTGGGTCTGCCGAGGGAGTGAGCAACGCCGAGTTTGTTTTTAAATCCAAGACACATTCAGAGACCGACATCATCGGCAGATGCACACAACTTCCGGCCTCTTTTCCGCCCTCCCTAGACTGTGAGCAGTGTAAGGAAAGTGGACCGACACTGGCCATTCCAGTGCTGGGACGTCTGCTCGGTTGACCAGGGTGGGTTTCCGGATTTGTAGACTTGGGGGAGCTGGCATTAGTTAGCATTTTAAAATCCAGAAAGAGGGGCCGGAGGGGTGGCTCGGCAATTAAGAGCATTTACTCCTTGCTCTTCCAGAGGACCTGGTTCAAGTCCGAGGACCCACAGGCTGGCTCCCAACTGCTTATAGCTCCAGTTACAGAAACTCTAGCCTCCAGGGACGCCAAGAATACACATAGTACACAGACATACAAGTAGATATAATACATACATACATGCATATATGATAAAATGATAAAAAAAATAAATAAAATGCAGAAGCAACTGTGAACACATTGTTAGGTACAGAGAACAGACAAGTCCAGCAGCCCTTGTGACATCACTACCTCATGATCTGCCTCCAAACTCAGATGTCCAGTGTCTTTCATTCCCTCAGATTCACTGTGACGGCACTTTTAAAAATACAGTCTCGGGCTGGAGAGATGGCTTAGCGGTTAAGAGCACCCAACTACTCTTCCAGAGGTCCTGAGTTCAATTCCCAGCAACCACATGGTGGCTCACAACCATCTGTAAAGAGATCCGATGCCCTCTTCTGGTGTATCTGAAGACAGCTACAGTGTACATACTCTACTCAGAATCTCGTTGGAATCATTTTTCTGCTCCTTCCTGGCAGCTGTCACCCCACTCTAGTCATCAGAGATGAACTTCCCATAGATTATGGAGGTCAAAGGGCAGTGGGGCTGTTTGGCCCCATTACTCTGTGTGATTCCTCTAAACACTGCCCGCATTATGTGGGTCAGCACATCACCCCTGTTCATGGTTGCATAGTGTTTCAGTGTCTGGGTGAGCCCAGCCTACTCATTCATTTACTCGGGGATAGTTGGAGGCGGGTGGGGGGCGGTCTAGACTTTAACATCATAAAGCTGGTCAAAACTTACTCTTGCTTCTGTCAAGAAAACAGGAAAGATAAGGTTGTTCACAGAAGAAGCTCATCTTTATTTTCTGTATATGGGTGTTTTTGGCTACACGTATGTCTGCACACCACATGTGTGATGAGACAGAAGAGGCCAGAAAAGGGAATCAGACGCCCTGGAGTTGGAGTTACGGTGGTTGTAATCAGCCACGTGGGTACTGGGATTTCAACCCCAGTCGTTGTCTACAGTAGCCAGTGCTCTTAACCACTGAACCATCTCTCCGGCTCCTCCCCCACCCCCAGTCGTTTTGTTTTTAAAGGTTTATTTTATGTGAGTACAATGTAGCTGTCTTCAGACACACCAGAAGAGGGCATCAGATCTCATTACGGACAGTTGTGAGCCACCATGTGTTTACTGGGATTTGAACTCAGGACCCCTGGAAGAGCAGTCAGTGCTCTTAACCACTGAGCCATCTCTCCAGCCCCAACCTTTAACTTTTAAAGGAACTGAACCTTTTATTTTCCCACTACAAGGCAAGCGGTCAGTTGCTCCTTTTCCTTGCTCCAGACAGCATGTATTGTTTATGTTTTTGTCCTTGACTACATATTTACTTGTTTATTTATTTATTTACTTATTTTTTATTTTATTTTATTTTATTTTAGCAAAGCTGAGCTTGAACCCAGGCTTTCTGCATGCCGGGCAGGTTGTGCCAGCACAGTACATCCCCAGTCCTGTCGGTGTTTTTTTTGTTTTTTTTTTTTATGTTGTTTTGTTTTGTTTTGTTTTTGACCACTGCCGTGGCTGGGTTGGGCTACCATCAGCATTTGAATTTGGTTTTTTTTTCCCCCCCTAATGAATATCGACAACTTTTCATAGGCTTCTTTGCCCCCAGCTGAATCTTTTCTCATGTTTTCCTAATATGATTTTCTTCTTTGAAAATAATCCTTATCTCCCTAACGGCTTTAGATGTGCAGGGAAAGGATGAAGCTGTCCCAGAGTTCCCACACCAGTGCCACCCTAAGGACTTCCCACCATAAGCCACACTGTCCTCGTGGCCAACTATGACTAAACTTCTGCTTCCAAAAACTGTTCTTCCGGTTTCCTCAGTTTCCCTCTAACTTCTTCTGCTCCAAGATTCCACTCGGGGGACAAATGGCAGGCAATCCACATGTGCTTAGGCCCTTCCTGGAGGTGATGGCCTCTCACACTCTCCTTGTTTTTGATGACCTTGATTACCCTGTTCCGGAATGTTCCGCACTGACACTTGTTTTCTTCTGAGTCGTCTGCAGTCTCGGTTGTTGGAGGTAAAAAAGACCACACACACATGAGCACATTTTTCATTGCACGTAAGGAAGCGCATAATCAGCCCAACTCAGCACTGGGCTGTAGACCTGATCCTGCTGAAGGTATTCCCAGGTGCCTCAGCCTCTCTCCTCATCCCTTCCTTAGCCTCTTCTTTGGAAGGAAAGTGTCTCAGCATAAGCACACCCAGAATGGGGCTTGGCACTCACCCCTAGAGAACACAGGACACAGCCTCGTGGACCCTGTCTGTTTTCTAGATTACAGTTTAACTCACCTATCACCTTGGCACGGACTCTACGCTTGGATGGGTTATATAATATGGAAACAGTTTGTATAGTTCATCACCCCAGCGGTGGCCGCTGGTGTCTCCTTAGCAACTTCCATGCCTCCATATTGCCCATCAGAGTGATGCTGCCCATCTGTTTCAGGGCACCATACCCCTCTAGCACAGACACTCCAGGATCACCACCTGTATTACTTGCTAGGGTTTGAGGATCAGTCATCTCTGTGGAACCCTGGCTCCTGTCACAGAAAGTGATATTAGAAACCAAGCTCTGGATTCTCCTGATGCCTCTCCCCCCAACCTTCATCAGACCTGAGGCTCCTGAACCATACAGACGGGAGTGCGTTGTCCTCTGGGAGGCTCTACCCAGTGGCTGGCTTGGACAGATGCCAGGACATGCACAGCCAAACAATGGATGGAACTCGGGGGCCCATTTTATGATTTCTTAATTGCATTTTTTTTTTTTGGTTCTTTTTTTGGAGCTGGGGACCGAACCCAGGGCCTTGTGCTTCCTAGGCAAGCGCTCTACCACTGAGCTAAATCCCCAACCCCTCTTAATTGCATTTTTAATTTACATTTTAAATGTTATCCCATGTCCCCATCTTCCCTCCAGAAACCCACTACTCCCCGACACACACCCTGCTTTTATAAGGGTACTCCCCCACCCACCCACTCCTTCCCACCTCCCTGCGCTGACATTCTCCTACACTGGGGCCTTGACAGGACCAAGGGCTCTCTTCCCATTGATGTCTGACAAGGCCGTCCTCGGCTACATACGCGGATGGAGCCACGGGTCAATCCCAGTGTAACCTCGGGATGGTTGTTTAGTCCCTGGAACTCTGGGGTATCTGGTTGGTTGATATTGTGTTCTTCTTATGGGGTTGTAAACCCCTTCAGCTACTTCAGTCCTTTCTCTGACTTCTCCATTAGGGATTCTGTTCTCAGTTCAATGTAGGCTGTGAGCATTCGCCTCTATATTTGTAAGGCTCTGGCAGAGCCTCTCAGGAGACAGCTACATCAAGCTCCTGTCAGCATACACTTCTTGGCATCAGCAATATTGTCTGGGTTTGGTGTCTGTATATGGGATGGATCCCCAGGTGGGGGAGTCTCTGGATGGCCTTTCAGTCTCTGTTTCACACTTTGTCCCCGTATTTCCTTCTGTGAGTATTTTTGTTTTCCCTTCTAAGAAGGACTGAAGCATCCACACTTTAGTCTTCCTTCTTCTTGAGCTTCATGTGGTTTGTGAATTGTATCCTGGGTAATTTGAGCTTTTGGGCTAATACCCACTTCTCAGTGAGTGCATGCCATGTGTGTTTTTCTGTGATTGGGTTACCTCACTCAGGATGATATTTTCTAGTACCATCCATTTGCCTAAGATTTTCATGAAGTCATCATTTTTAATAGCTAAGTAGTATTCCATTGTGTAAATGTACCACATTTTCTGTATCCATTCCTCTGTTGAGGGACATCTGGGTTCTTTCCAGCTTCTGGCTATTATAAATAAGGCTGCTATGAACATAGTGGAGCATGTGTCCTTGTTATATGCTGGAGCATCTTTTGGGTATATGCCCAAGAGAGGTATAGCTGGGTCCTCAGATAGTTCTATGTCCAATTTTCTAAGGCAAAGGACACTGTCAATAGGGCAAAACAGCAACCAACAGATTGGGAAAAGATCTTTGCCAATCCTACATCCAATAGAGGGCTAATATCCAAAATATACAAGGAACTCAAGAAGTTGGACTCCAGAGAATCAAATAACTCTTTAAAAAAAAATGGGTACAGAACTAAACAGAATTCTCAGCTGAGGAATATCAAATGGCAGAGAAGCACCAAAAGAAGCACCTTAGTCATCAGGGAAACGCAAATCAAAACAACTGTGAGATTCCACCTCACGCAAGTCAGAATGGCTAGGATCAAAAGCTCAGGTGACAGCAGATGCTGGCGAGGATGTGGAGAAAGAGGAACACTCCTCCATTGTTGGTGGGATTGCGAGCTGGTATGACCACTCTGGAAATCAGTATGACCACTCTGGAAATCAGTCTGGCGGTTCCTCAGAAAACTGGAGCTTGGGGACTCTCATGAAAGAGTAGGAGGGGGGTTGGGGATTTAGCTCAGTGGTAGAGCGCTTGCCTAGGAAGCGCAAGGCCCTGGGTTCGGTCCCCAGCTCCGAAAAAAAAGAAAGAGTAGGAGGAGGGATGTGCCCTGAAGAGAATGGAAGCTCCACAGGAAGATGCCTGGACCCTCAGTGCTCAGGGTCCATCAACTGGGGATACATGCAAGGGCTGGACCTAGGCCTCCCTGAACAGATGTAGCAGATGTGCAGCTTGGTCTTCATGTGGGGCCCGAGCAGCTGGCGTGGGGACTGTCCCAAAAGCTGTTGCCTATATATGGAGTGTGTTCTTCTAGCTGGGCCGCCTTGTCTGGCCTCACTGGGTGGGGGGAGGCATGGCCTCGAGGAAACTTGAGGTGTCAGGGTGGAGGGAAGCCTGGGGTGGGGGGTTCTCACCTGCTTTGAGGCGAGGAGGAGGGAAGGATTGTGGGAGGGGGTGGCAGGGAGAGCAAATAGATAAAACATTAAGTTAAATTAAAAGTAATAATAAAAAGAGAGAACAGAGAGAGAGAGAAGAAGGGAGAGGAGGAGGAGGACCAGGAGGAGGGAAGAATTGTGGGAGGAGGTGGCAGGGAGAGCAAATAGATAAAACATTAAATTAAATTAAAAGTAATAATAAAAAGAGAGAAGAGAGAGAGAGAAGAAGAAGAGGAGGAGGAGGAGGAGGACCAGGAGGACCAGGAGGACCAGGAGGAGGAGAACCAGGAGGAGGAGGAAGGGAGGGAGGGAGAGAGGGAGAAACCAAGATCTGGGGAGCTAAAGACATAGCTCACTTGGTAGATGCTTAGCTCCGATCCATCCCCAGCACCTTGTAAACTTGGGGTTGGTGGGGTACACGCATAATTCCAGCACCAAGAGGTAAGGGCAGGAAGAAAGGTAAGGGCAAGAGAGAGAAGAGGAAGCTGTGAAGGAGACACCAGAGGCCAACACCAGGGTAATATGAGCAACACAGACTATGTGCCAGCCTATGCAACCTGTGTCCAAATTCAAGGCCATCCTTGTACGCCTAGGAATTGTACTGACAGTATGAGTGCGAGAGCACAAGAGACTCTGTCTCAAAGGGGGTGGCGGATTAGCTACGTCTTACGTTCTGAGTAGCTCACTGCACTAGCGTTCCTGGACCCCTCAGTGGACCAAAGGTGTCTGCGTGCACACTCACGTGTGAATACTTCAACATGTACTTAGGGTATATTTATGAAGCACCATTCCATGCTGATGTCCCCAGCTTCAGTCTGCGGAAGGGACCTCAGGGACCCTCTGGCTTTTTTGGCCCATGTCCTCTTTCACTACCCCTGTGAGATGCCACCAGCTGTTTACCCAGTGGTTCAAACTATGCACAGCATCCTGGGAATTGCCGGGCACACCCCTGGGGGATGACTTTACCATCGAGAACCCAGGACCCTTCTCCTGATCTGGCCTGAGTTAGTCATCCCTGTGAGGTTGACCCCTGACCCTCCCACCTCAGTATGATCTGTGAATGGGAAACACAGGCGAAGGAGACAAAACAACTGTTCTGCCCTGGCTTCCTCCTTTCTGAGGATGCTGATTGACGCTGAAGAGGGGAAGGACCTCGTGTATCCATGCAAGGATTTTTTTTCAAGGTCGTAGCAACACTGAGCCAAGAGCAAGTTCTTCTCCTAACTGGGGAAAACCCACTGGGTACTCGGCTCTATAAATGACAATTTCCTCTCTACCTTCATCGGGGCTCGGAGGACTGTCCTCTGTAAATATAACTTTAATTTTTTTCAAATCCTATTTTTTAATGATGATTCTTAAAAGCTTTAACCTTCCCTGTAACCCACCACCCACCAGAGGTAGCAGAAAAGAAAGGATATGGGGGGAGAGGGGAGTGGACCTGTTTAGAAAGTTTCTTTGGAGCAACTCCTATCTGTGTTGTCGGGAAATCAACAGTTCGGTTCCCAGGTTAGCGGGCAGAGGCAGCTCGATCCCCTTGCAAACACCTCACGGATACACCAGCAGTCCAGTTCAGTAGAGTCGGGTTAGCAACAGCGGTGACACGACCTACCAGAGACAGCCAGGCCTCAGGCTCAGCTTGAGTCAGCAGGAGGGACCAACAGGAACAGCAGTTCTCGGCTGTGCTGGGCTCAGAGAAGCGAAGATCAGCTAAGACTCAAGACTCACAAGCGTTGCACGGCTAGCTGTACCAACAAGCCAAGCTCAGCCTCAATCACTCTGTCCAGTCCTATTTGTACCCTCCAAACATCATGTGTCCTCCATGAGCCTTGCCCCAGCACATGCATCCCATCGGCCCAAGTGCTTGGAGTGGCAGCAAACCATAGCACACCACCAGAAGTTTCTTTGGTGCGTTTTTCCCTATGGCATCCTGACAATTGCAGTTCAATCATGCAATGTAAGGTGAACCAATACATGTGCGTCGTTAGCAAAGAATCCTTCATCACGTGTCCTTTCACATGCCTGTTTTAGCAAAACATCCTCTCCTGTGTCTGCTTCAGGGAAACATTCCTTCCCGAGTCTGCCTGAGCCTTTCACACGTGTTTCTGCTTTGACAAAACGTTCCTTAGGTGTTTGCCCCAGCAAAACGCCATCCAACCGGCTTCCCAAAGAACTCTGCTTTTCCAAAGTTTCTGCTTCAGTCCTCTCTTCCTCTCTGTGGTTTCTTTGGCCTTGGGTTCTTCTCTGACATTCGCCTAGATTCTCGGGTGTGGAGCAGCATTCAGAACTGGGCAGGCCTCTTTTTAACTCTGACCTCTAACCTATGACCTCAGCCATCTTTACCTCTCCGACTTCCGGCTCTATGTCCCCAGCTATGGGATACCAGTCCTCCAAAGAGTTCAGGCCTCCTTGTCCTGATCTATTTCTTTCTTTCTTTTTTTAAAAAAAGATTTATTTTATGTATTATATGAATACACTGTAGCTGTCTTCAGACACACCAGAAGAGGGCATCAGATCCCATGACAGATGGTTGTGAGGCACCATGGAGTTGCAGGGAATTGAACTCAGGACCTCTGGAAGAGTAGTCAGTGCTCTTAACCGCTGAGCCATCTCTCCAGCCCCCTGATCTATTTCTGTTCCCCACTACCACTACCAGGAATGCCAATCCTGCATCCCTGATATCCAGGTCCTGGGCACCACGGTTCCAAGTGCCCCACCAGACTTCAGTTATTTGAGGCAGGCAGAATTTGGGTTCAGGTTCCATCTACTCTTCGGCTAGGACAGAGCATCTTCCAAAACACTCCCGAAGATCAACCCCTAGCAGTTGCGAGGATTTCCCTTCGAGGCGCATATGATCTGCGTGGTGAGTGTCGTGCGTGATCTAGGTGCAGGCTTGATGCTCTGAACATTCCTTGTGGAACCGAGGAAGTCTTGCTGGATTCCTGATGTGCATCTGAGGGGTACATCGTCCACTGCCAGGCCTCTGATGTTGTGACCCAGTTCTTCCCAGGTCCGGCCTTGAAGATGCAAGCCTGAGAAAGGGGGCAGTGATGTCATTTTCACACACACGAACAGACGCACAGGCCTGCCGTAACTGGAGTCTCGTTTCTTCATGCATAATGCCACAATAAAAGGGCTGAGGTCGGGACCCGCTCCTCGGTGTTCTAGTCTTGGTTGTCTGAGGCCGTTTGCCCATAGCTGTGAGTCACTCAGGCCCTGAGCTTACACCACTACACGAGACTGGAGGGCGTCATCTTCTGTCGTGCCCACCAATGAGCAAGCACGGCAAAAAAGGAGGTCAGGAGGGGATTGAGTTCAACCACTTCCTGTCTCGTCTTCTTTTTTCTCTTCATTCTAAGGGTGGCTGAGAATCAGAGATATCCCAGAGCACAGGGGATCTCAGAGTGGGAAAAAGAGCAGGGATCCCTCTGTCCACGCAGCCACCATAGAGCAGGGCTGTGGTCACTCGGCAGTCCAAGAAGCCAGGCCTCTGAGCAGTTGACCCAATGCCTTTGTGACCCTCATCTACATCCGAGCATGTCTGAATCCTTGACTCCCTTCTTTCTGGTTATCCCAGCACTTAACTCATACCCATGTTGGTGAGCCATGGCTGTGGAAGGCTGGGTGGGTGCCGACCCCAAGGTTGGAGAGCATGGGGCTGTGGACAGCGGGGTTAAAGGCATTTCTGCCTTGTCCTGGGCCATGGTGCGCCCTTCGTCTAGCGATTTACCTTGTAAATATCCTGGTGTGTGAGCGAAGCCATGAATATTCAGGCGATTTGTTTCTCGATGCTGTCAGACAAGGACGTGGAAATGCTCTGTGTGCGAGCGTGGGGAAAAATCTCCAAAACGTTAGGTGGAAGGTGCGCAGCAAAACGCTAGCTGGCTGTCCATGCCACGTGTGGCCAGACTCTGCCTGGTGGAAGCCTCTAGCTGGGAGTTCTGCCTGGGAACTCCTACCGCACACAGGCCTCACGTTCCTTTGAATGGGAGCTGCACAGGGAAAGTAACTCCAGACTAGGTACCATGCATGAGCAGGAAAAGACTTCTCACTGTGTATGGGGTTTGAGCTATGCAAATCAACTATCCACTTAATAGAACCAAGACTTTAAAATTTACCTGGAAAAAAGTCCAGCCGTGGTAACTCATCCTATAATTCCCGGCACTCAGAAGGCAGAGACGGGAAGATCATCATGAGTTCATGGTCAACCTGGGCCATATAGTGAGATCTCCTCCAAATAGCACATCTTTTAAATTCTGGAAGCTGCTGCCTTTGTTTCCAGTGTGTGTATGTGTGTACACTTGTATGTGTGTATGTGTGTACATGTGTGTATATGTGTATGGACTGTGTAAATGTGTGTGCACATGTGTGTATGTGTGTGCATTGCATGTGTGTGCATGTGCATGTGTGTGTCCTTGTTTCGAGTATGTGTATGTGTGTGCACATGTGTATATGTGTGTGCACAGGTGTGTATGTGTGTACTGTGCATTGTGTGTGTGTGCACATGTGTGTATGTGTGTACGTGTGCATTGTGTATGTGTGCACATGTGTGTATGTATGTGCATGTGCATGTGTGTGCACATGTGTGTATGTGTGTACATGTGCATTGTGTATGTGTGCACATGTGTGTATGTGTGTGCACATGTGTGTATGTGTGTGCATGTGCATGTTTTATATGTGTGTGCACATGTGTGTATGTGTGTACATGTGCATTGTGTATGTGTGCACATGTGTGTATGTGTGTGCACATGTGTGTATGTGTGTACATGTGCATTGTGTATGTGTGCACATGTGTGTATGTGTGTGCGTGTGCATGTTTTATGTGTGTGCACATGTGTGTATGTGTGTACATGTGCATTGTGTTTGTGTGCACATGTGTGCACATGTGTGTACGTGTGTATATGTGTGTATGTGTGTGTGCATGTGTATGTGTGTATGTGTGTGCACATGTGTGTATGTGTGTGCACATGTATGCATGTGTGTACATGTGCATTGTGTATATGTGCACATGTGTGTATGTGTGTGCACATGTGTGTATGTGTGTGCATGTGTGTATTGTGTGCACATGTGTATGTGTGTGTGCATGTGTATGTGTGTGTCCTTGTTTCCAGTGTGTGTATGTGTACACATGTGTGTATGCAAGTACATATGCGTGTGTGTGTGTGTCCCCTCTTGTTATTCACTCACATGTGCACACACAGACACACACAGCACACTCCCATTGCTAGAGTGGTGCACCAGAGGGTCTTTCTCTACCCTGACCAATCCAAAGCCTGCTCGATGCCTTCTGCAAAAACCATGTGGGCTGTCTCCCTCCACCCCTGGGATGAATTTTGACTGCAGGGGGTGCTGCCCAGGCCTGGACGAATCCTCTGTTTATTTCGGCAGCTTCCTCATACATGATCTATGTTTCTATGTTCCATCTCTTAGTATGTTAACTTTTATTTGTCTTTCTACATATGTGCTCCATGTCTCTGCCAGTGATTGCATTTACACTTTCCCTCTCTTACCCAGCAATGCTCCACATCCCTCTGTGGGTACCACGATCTGTGGCCCTGTGGCCACCCAAGCTAAGAAACCAGTGTCTGCCCTCACCTCAAGCCTAGTGCACCCCACCCCCACCCCAGCATGACAGTCACCAGAACATGTCCCCCACACCCGCCAGCCTTTGCTGAATGAGTGAATGAGCCCTAGTGGGCTTGCCTACCCATCCCTTCTGGAAATCTTCTCGCCCTCCCCCCAGGGTTCTCAGGAGTCCCCAATACTGTGACAATGGAAGCAAGTCCTTCCTTCTCCGCTGGGGGGGTGGGGATCAGAAGAACTCAGTAGCTAGAGGTAGCTAGTCACGCTTCCGAACCCAGTCACAGGGCAAGCTCAAGGCTCGTATTCCCACCTGGGTGTGCCCGTGTGATAGCAGGATTGATAGATGACCCAACAAGCACCCCCCACCCAAAGCCACCCTCCCCCAGGCCACCCTCATCACTATCCCAGGGGTCCCCACTGCTACGTCCCCAAAACTCCTGTACTTCCGCAGCAGGAGGCTGGGCACTTCATGGTTTAGTCTGTGCTGCATTTCGAGACAAATTCAATTAGTTTTAATTAGTACAAATTTAATCCATTTTAATTAGTTTTAACTAATTGTAAACTCTTAATTAGTAAAAACTCAGGTTTTACACCCAAGAATTTCAGAACGAAGGCTCCCCTTTACCAGTTGGAAATAACGGGGACATGGCAGACGTTGGGGGGTGGCTGTCAGGGCCTGATTCCCTCATAGGGTGTCTGTCAGCTTCCTTCCCACCTGAGGATGCCCCGGTGATGCTTGGATCACGTGGACGGGACCCTAAGGCTTCTGCCTATATGATACAATGTATCTCCCTACCACTTCCCTACTCTTTCCACTGGATCCTTGGAGTCTGAAGGGCTGCTCCTCCTGGCTCTACACCAGTGCCCGTGTGCTTTGGTCCCCCCCCCACCCCGGAGCTGGGGACCGAACCCAGGGCCTTGCACTTCCTAGGCAAGCGCTCTACCACTGAGTTAAATCCCCAACCCCTGTGCTTTGGGTCTTTTACCGTGACCTTTGAAAGGTTGATCCTGGGTTCCTGCCCATGGAAGGGATGAAATCCAGAGAGATCCCCAAGACCTCTGTCACTCCCTCATCTCCACCATCCGCCCCCGAAATATTGGGGAGCCAGGATGCTGAGGCAGAGTACAAGGACCAGCCCTGCCCAGCCTCCCAATTGCGAACCCCCACCCCCGTTCCCCACCCTCCTCCAGCTGTCTTGGTCCTGGAGGCTCACAGGACAGAGAAAGCAGTGGCTGGGCATGGTGAGAAAAACCTCCAGGTCTGGAGTCAGTGGCCTGGACTGAGGAGGGTCTCCTTGCCTTCAGGGTCTGTATCCAGAGCCCAGATTAGCCGAGGCTTCCCAGGCTGCAGGGTGGTGGAAACCTGGAGACACTGGGCAGGCAGGCAGGCAAGCCATCTTCTTACGATGCCAATGGAGGGCGTTGGCCTGTGTTAAGTGATGTCCTTTCACTGGACAACCCGATGTCACCTCACTTCTGTGACAGTGGATTTCCAGCTCTGTCTCCTAGAGATGTGACCCGTGCCAGCTGGGCTTATGCCTCAAGCTGGCACTGGGGGGGGGGGGGCTGCCAGTAGAGAGGACACCTAGAGGCACTTAACACACATGGACAAAACGAAAAGGACAGCCTACCCTATCCAACAGGAGTGGATATGCTTGGTCACACATCTTCCACCTTAGATCACAGCCCAGCCGAAACAGGAAGCAAGGGACCACATATCTCAGGGATCTTAGGAAGTACCGTTCCTGCAACTGTTTTGCCTCCTTTTGTAGCCCAGCTCCTGGCTTGCATGAGCTCAGATGTCCCTAATCAGTGGGCCCTTACCTCAGCTCCTCTGCCCTGAAGAGAGAGGTTGAGCCCGGGACATAGCATCAGACTTAGACAAGGATCTAAATCAACTTTGAATTTCAGGAAAAAAAACTGGAGAAAACCAAGTTCCTGAGGTGTAGCACCGGGAAGCGTTGCTTGGAAATACTAGTGAGATGTCAGGAGACAGTATTTTGGAAACAGGAAACTGGATCTGTAAACATTGTCAGTGAACAGGTAACCCCCCAGGGAGAGGAGGAGGCAGAGGAGTCTTTGCTGAGTCTCAGCTCTCGCTAGAAAAATAGGATCGACACACGGTGTTAGGGTTGGCTAAATCAAGTCAGAGCTCAGAAAACAAATGCTAGGGCAATTCTCGTCAATACGGCAAATGGCAAATGGAGAAAAAGAATACTTAGTGCCGTTAGCAATAGACAGAAGCTGGCGGCACCCAAGCATCCATCGTGGCTGATAGGCAAAGGGAAGGCCCGGGCACACAATGAAGACTTGCTCATCCGTTCAAAGGCAAAGCATTCTGGTATACGCTACAGCGTGCAAGGACCTTGAAGACATTGTGCTAAGCGAAACAAGCCAGCCGCAGGAAAGGTGCCATCGATTTCATCCACAGGGTTCCTGCTGTCCTCAAACCACCGACACAGAAAGCAGAGAGGTGGCTGCAGGGGCCGGGAAAGTAGAGAGGTGGCTGCAGGGGCCGGGAAAGTAGAGAGATGTCAACGTTTAATGGGGGCGGAGCTTCAGTTTGGGGAGATGGGGCAGTCTAGTAATGGCAGTTATTATATAGCCATGTGAAGGATTCTGCCACCCGGCTGGTCACCCGAAAGTGACTCAAATGGTGGATTTTGCCTCTATATGTGTTTTACCACTCATGAAGAATAAACTCGTAACAGCAGCCTGGCCTGGGTTAGGGTGGGATGGGGGGCCAGCTGTGAGGCCAAGGGCCACCCTGCTCTTAGTCCACTGTGACTTGAGACCTGGGAATTCTCTCGGGTTGGCAGGGGGATGCAGTCTTACATGCATTCGCTGTACACTCTGGAAGCCTGGTGATGTGTAACTATTGCTCCCCTTAGAGCAGTGGTTCTTAACCTTCTTAGTGCTGCGACCCTTTGATACCTCTCCTCACACTCTGATGACCCCCACCACCACCATAAAATTACTTTTGTTGCTGCTTCATAGTTGGCATTTTGCTACTGTTATGAATCGTAATGTAAGTATTTCGGCGCTAGAGGTTGGCCAGAGGGGTTGAGACCCTCAGGTTGAGAACCACTGTCTTAGAACTCATACCTGGGTGACTGCACCAGGAAGACATAGTGTAGGAAACACTAGCTTCCCAGAACTTCCTAGGGAAGAAGCACCCTCTAGGGAAGGAACCCATGGCCTGCTAGCCACCAGAGCCAGCATGGCTGTGTCAAAGAACAGAGGCTGCACTGATCTCAAGCCAAGGGCCAGCCAAGGCTTCCTCTTAGCCTCAGAGACATCTTTGGATAGAGCCTTGGGTTTGCTGGGAGGTAAGGAGCAGTGTCTCCCAGGCCAATGTAAAAGAGACCTAATACCCCTTGTCTCCTGAAATGTCTTCCTGCTAGCAACAAGGACGAGCAGCTGGTTCCTTGTGTCTGAGGGCCCCATGGACACTACAGAGTCAAGGACAGCCTCAGACCAAGACTTCGGCTCTACCCCGCTGTCCTGGGCCAAGTACCTCCCGAATGCCACTGTAGATTGTGGTGATGGTGCTGTTCCTCCTCACAGGGGTCTCAGGACAGCTGCATCCTGGGATTGGAAGCCAGAGGTAGGTCTGTTTGGACTATCCTGACCTGAACCCGTGGGAGGTATCATCCCTCTGCTCCACTGGGCCTAACCGGACCCAGTAAAACCCCGTCATGAGCCCTGCAGCCACTGTGTGACCACCCTGCCCCCTAGTGGCATGACCTACACCTCCCTGCACCGGCAATCATCCAGTTCCGTTGGGTTTTATTATCTCAACCATGCAGCCTTGGTGCGCTTCCTGCCACCCTGGAGAGACAGAAAAACTGAGATCGGAGGGTTCTTTGAAGTATAACTCCCGTTCAGTGCTACCCAGCACGCGACCCCTCACTGTCTTCCAAAGACTTCGTGCATCTCAGGAATCCAGAGAGCCCATCTGGTGACAGCGGACCCTCGGGTACAAGAAGCGGAGTATACGCGGGCGGAACTGGAACCCGACGGGAGGGCAGGGGAGGGCGTGCAGGACTCAGTACAGCCTGGAGCAGCAGACAAGCTCCCTCATCCCACCCTCGGCTCCCCGGGGCACAGGAAGAGCACACTTGGTTGGTTGTCAGCCGCTGAGATCTCACCATCTGTGCCACACACGGCAGCAACAATGGCTGCTGTGAAGTGGGTCAAGAAGTCTGGCGCTCAACTGGACGCTGGTGGCACGAGAGACTAGAGGATGTCACCAACCCCGCCTGACCACATTTCCCCTGACTACAGCTATATGTAAGAGGTGCAGGCCATTGTAGACTTTTACTGTTCTCTTTGAGTATCTGGTTCTTTCCTGGTTAACTGGCCCACTTTAACTGATTTCTCTTCCTTCCTTCCTTCCTTCCTTCCTAACTTCCTTCCTTCCTTCCTTTCTTTCTTTTATTTACTTTTATTTTTTTTTATTAACTTGAGTATTTCTTATTTACATTTCGAATGTTATTCTCTTTCCCGGTTTCCCGGCCAACATCCCCCTAACCTCTCCCCCTCCCCTTCTTTATGGGTGTACCTCTCCCCACCCTCCCCCCATTACCACCCTCCCCCCAACAATCACGTTCACTGGGGGTTCAGTCTTAGCAGGACCAAGGGCTTCCCCTTCCACTGGTGCTCTTACTAGGCTATTCATTGCTACCTATGAGGTTGGAGCCCAGGGTCAGTCCATGTATAGTCTTTGGGTAGTGGCTTAGTCCCTGGAAGCTCTGGTTGCTTGGCATTGTTGTTCATATGGGGTCTTTCTTTCTTTTTAAATATAAGTGAACACACTGTCACTGTCTTTGGACACATCAGAAGAGGGCATCGATGGTTGCGAATCCCATGTGGTTGCTGGGAATCGAACTCAGAACCTCTGGAAGAGCAGCCAGTGCTCTTAACCACTGAGCCACCTCTCCAGCCCCTGAAGTGATTTCTTTTTTTAAGATCGTTACAGATTCACAGGGCAGTCGCGTAAGATGACGCAGAAAAAAACCCAGCATCCAGGTGAAAGGAACCCTGCTTCCCACACAGGGAATGCTACTGAGTTTTATGTTGGGATGGCATAACTGGACTCCTAGGCCGATTAGTTCCGGATGCTGGAGGGTTTCATCACATCAGGTCTGGCTACTTACAAACAAAGTAAATCAGAGGAAAAGTGAGAGGATTTGAACCATGTTGGGAAGGTGTATATCACCCATCTCAGCCTACCTCCAGCCTGCGTGGTTGGGGAAGGGAACGGAGGCACTTAGGACCCCAGAAGCCTTGATCGCTGGCTCAGTCCTGGATCAGCAATGAGGCTCTGAGAAGTCTTCCAGACCGAGGCTTCAGTGGAGATGCCTGTGAGGCAAGAGTGCGGCTCGGGGGACACGTCATCACAGGTGATGTAACTGTGGCTCCGATGTTCCCGGAACCTAGGGTGGTTGAAGGGCTGGGGCAATGTCTGGAACCACACCCTGGTGCGTTCTGAAGACGGTAAGAAAGCTGGCCGTTCCTGGTTTCTGTGTTCTCGCTGTTGGGCTGGACACATTCCTTGGATGATTAGCATGTCTGAGTGCAACGGGTCAGAGTCCGGTGCAGAGCGACAGAGACAGATATAAAACAAAGAGCTGCCAGCTTCTTCCTGGCGTTAGTTCTTTTGTGGCCGAGGCAAGAGTCAGCGCTTTCAGCCACGGTGGTTCTTAGTACCTGTTAGTCATAATTAGAAGCAGCCGACCTTGAGATTTACAGAACCTGAGGGAAAGGTCGGACTCAATCCTTGAGACAGCCCTACCAGGCTGCCTTCTCTCCCCGGTGCCAACTGGCTATATAAAGTGGGCAAACAGCTGAGAGGCCACCCGGGCCAGCTAATTTGGACTCTTTAAAGCCCAGAAGTGCTCTTGCCTCCAGCTGGGCATTGGATCTTAGCATCACTGAGGACCCAAACTATCCTATTCTGCCCTCTTTCTCTGCAGTGTTCCCAAGCCATTAGGCCAGTAGTCAGAGGTGACTGTGGGTTAGGCACAGTCCCCTGGTCCATCTGAGTCTTCTCTCTGGTGTCACATACAGCATTCCAGCAGAGCCAGCTCCATGGAAGGACCTGGTTGGTCCTGACCAGGCTGGCGAGCCAAGGATGGGACAGTCCTCGACGAGAGAGACGAGAGGAGCTCAGGCAAAAAGGCCAGGAGGCTCTTGCAGAGGGGAGGCATCTGCATCAGAGCAGGTGCCGAGGAAATAAAATGAGCGCGTCTCGGGGGACAGCTCGTGGGAGCCCCACAATTGTGCTAAAGTGTAGGAACATGTGGAGGTGGGTGCGCTCTGCCTTGGGGTGGTCCTCACCTCAGCGAAGCGCCGGAGACGCGCTAGAAAATGCACAATAAACCACACTGCCAGACGGTTTTATTTTCTTGCTAACATAAAACACACTGCATAGAAAAACGCCTTTGAGAGTCCGTGAAAGAAGAAAAAAATTTTTTAAAGACAACTTCAAACCCAGTCACAGATCAAAGCTTAAAAGTTTCTAAAGATTACATTTTTAAACTTCTGTTAAGTGTTTGTTTGTACATTATGTGTGCGTGTGCAGTGTCCACAGAGGCCAGGAGCAGGCATCAGGTCTGGAATTACAGACTATGGTGAGCCGCCCTGTGGGTCCTGGGAACAGAATCTGGATTCTACAAGAGCAGCAAGGTCTCTTAATCTCTGAACCATCTCTCCAGCTCTGATGACGGTGATGATGATGACGACGATGATGATATAAATGCGTGGTGGGGGTGGGGGTGGGGGTTGGAAGATAGCTTAGTGGGTCCGGTGCTTGCCATACACGCACAAGGACTTAAGCGTGACCTCCCGTACCCACATCAAAGCCTGGTATGGCAGTATGTGAATGAGAGCCCAGTACTGGGAGAACGGAGGCAGGTAGATTCCAGGGGTCATCGGGCTAGACCGTGTTTCTAAAACAGCATGCTCCAGGTTCTGTGAGAGACCCTGTGTCAAAAAAACAAGACGGCTCAAGAGGGTAAAGGCAGGGCTAGAGAGACGGCTCAGTGGTTAAGAGCACTGACTGCTCTTCCAGAGGTCCTGAGTTCAATTCCCAGCAACCACATGGTGGCTCACAACCATCTGTAATGGGATCTGATGCCCTCTTCTGGTGTGTCTGAGGACAGCTACAGTGTACTCACATACATAAAATAAATACTTTTTTTTTTAAAAAAGAGGGCGAAGGTGCCTGCTGCTCAAGGCTGAGGACTTGAGTTCAATTCCTGGGATCCGTGTAGTAGGAGCAAAGCACCTCCTTCCACGGGTTGTTCTCTGACACACTACATGAGCTCCGTGGTGTGTGTGCACACATCCATACTTGAAAACAAACAAACAAACAAATAATTTTATTTTAAAAAATGCAATTTCTTAAAATAAACAAACAAATGGATGTTTTGTTTGTTCGTTTGTTTAAAGGTAGAGAGAGAGATCGAAAGATAACCAGTGTCAACATCTGGCCACGTCTGAGCGGGAACCCCGGCACACACATTTCTCCAGGCAAGTGCACGTGGAGGGAAAAACAAAAATCCCGGCACCCGAAAATATTCTAATCAGTGTCCCGACTCAGTCCTGGGTCCGAGGAAATCAAACCAAAGCAGCATCTTGTTCATAGACTAATGATTGGGGCACGCTTCCTACCGCAGGCACCGACGCAGCTCACCGGAGAGTGGGCTGAGGAAAGTCAACTGTCAAGCGTTCCTTAGTTTTACTATCTGTGGGGAAATACGTGCGACTGAAACATGACAGACATGGACTCTACCTCTTGGCTCTAGGACACCGAGTACTGCCTGTACCCAAAGGCCGATGTACTACTACCCAGCTGGCTACGTGCCCTACTACCCATGGCCTCCCAGGGCCCAGCTTCCTGCTGCTGCCTTTCTCCTGGCTGCACTTGCCTCACTCCCAGTAGGGCAGGGAGGAGCTCTGGATCTGTCCCACCCCAGGCCTTTCACCCATGCACCACAGAACGGAAAGAAAAAAATCATCTTTATTGAGGTGCAATTCACGGGCAAGAAACACACGGTCACGTGATTGAGGCTGCTGCACCCGAGGACATTCTGCCTGTCGTGAGTGTTCCCATTTCCCATTTAACCCAAGAGTCCAGTCCTCCCCAGTGTCCTCTGCTAGTCAGAGGCTTGCTGCCGGAACAGAGTCTTGCCACTGGACAGGGCACACAGGAAGGACCCGGGCATCCTACCAACAGCACCAGGATTCTGAAGAGTCGCCCAGAGCTCCAGTCACCACAGAGGTCATGGGATTGTCCTGCTGCACATCTGGGTTGCTGCTAGACGTGAGCAGTTCCGAATAAAAATGCAAGAGGGTTGTAGGGACATGTTTTGCTTCTCCCCAGAAGGGACTGTGTGGGGGAGACAGGGAGTTAGCACAGTTGACTTTGCAAAGCAGATGTACCACTTGCCACCCCGTGTCGTCGCCGGCACTTAGCGCTGTCTGGTTTTAAGCATTAGCCTCTCTTGAAGGCATGCCGTGGTCCCCCCACTGATTGGTGAGGGACGATCGTGATATTAGTCACACTTTTGCATGCTCAGGGCTCATCTGTTCAGATCGTGCACATTTTACTTTTATTACACTTGCCCGGCGTGTGCACGTGCTTGCCACCACACGCATGTGTAGGTCAGCAGACAATGTACAGGAGTCGGTGCCTCTACTTGGGTCCCAGGAATCTAGTGCAACTTGACAAGCGTGCTAACGGTTGTCTTTTTTCCCAATGCTGGCCCAGATCTTTCGATCTTAATTTAAAAACTTAGTCTTTAAGCTACGAGGGTTTTTAGGTATTCTGAATACATACCCTATATGGATATTTTCTCCGAGGTGTGTCTTGCTTTGTTGATCATTTAATGGTATCTTTTGATGCTCAGACTGATAATTGTATCTTTTGGAGACTTTGCTCCCTGGATCCTTAATGCCTGCCTAAAGGAAGGACTCTTACCCTTGGCATCCTATCTGGGCAGATGTGGTCTCCTTTCTAACCCCAGAACTTAGGACAACGGCTTGGATGTTGAATGTCCCCTGAAGGCCCACATGTTGAAGGCTTTATTCCCGGTGTGATATTACAGAAAGATGATGGTACTTTTCTTTCCTCTGTGTAGCCCTGACTATCCTGTAACTCACTTGGTAGACCAGGCTGGCCTCGAACACACAGACATCCACCTGCCTCTGCCTCTGTAAGTGCTGGTATGTTCCACCATACATACCTAGCTGTTGATGGTACGTATAAAGGAAAGGACCTAGTGGGAAGTCTTTAGGTTACCAAGTGCACAACCTTGACCTTGAAGGGGATCCAGCAATTTCCTGTTTCCTTTGGTTACTGGCTGTGACGTGAGCGGCTGTGTTGTTTTCCCAGCTCCTGCCATGGCCCTCTGCCTCACTACAGAACCAAAGCAATAAGGCCAAGTCACTATATCACTCAAGATAAACCTCTCCTTTTGATCCGCTGATTGTCGCAGGACTTCTATTCAGTGGTAAGGAGGCACTTAGGACTCCTTATGACGAGCTCCCTCATTCCCGGTATCCATTTCAGTTCCCACAGGGACCTCTGTCGTTCTTGAACTCCAGGCCGTCTTTCCTCAGCGAGACACTTGTGCAGGGTCAGTCCTTTATAGATAATCTTCATGTCCTGTGGTCTCTATACCACATGCCCCCTTTTTTTTCTCTTTAAGACAGAGTTTCATGTAACCCTAGGCTGACCTGGAATTCACCGCGTAGCTAAGGTTGACTATAAACTTTATTGTTCGTTTGAGACAGGGTCTTTTTACACATTCCTGGCTGTCCTGGAACTCATTACATAGACCAGAGTGGCCTCAGACTCACAGAAAGTCGCCTGCCTCTGCTTCCCGAGTGCTGGGATTAAAGGTATGAACCACACCACGCATGGCATTTAGCCTTTTCTTTTAAACCATGAGTTTTTGGTCCTTGGTCCTCTTGCCTCTACTTCTTGAGTCTACTGGGATCGGCAATGGATTAGGGTTTGTTTTTTTTTTTTTTTTTCCACCGTGAACTGAAGTTTTCAGCAAAGCAAAAAACCACACATGCTGGTGTCGAGGACTACACAAGAGCGGCCCACTGATTACAGCCTCAACGTTGTGGCATGCTGGAATGTTGCAGATCCAGGGTCGATTTCTCTCCGGCTATGTTTAGTTCCCTGAAGAGCAGTCATTGCTGGCTGCTGAGTCTGACCCAACAACACTTTGGATTAAATAAAACCTTTACAATGTATCAATGGCTTCTGCCAACCCTGAAGCTGAGAACGTCCTGGGAGAGCATCCAAAGCCCATAGCAGAGACTCCTTCTTTGCTCGTCTGTAACCTGCCCACCTAGTTTTTCCACCAATGGACTTGGGAAATGCCTTGACTTGTGATGTTCTTTTGTTCCGGGGGCATAAAAGTTTGTGCAACTGCTTCTATGTCAGGACAAGCTAGTTAGAGCAATCGGAGTCTGCATTCCTGAGCCACGGCCCCTCATATTGGGTCAGAGTTAAGCATCCCGTTCTCCAAGGGGATGATAGGATAGGGGCTCCTTCACATTCTGTATTGTGAAAACAGGCTTGGACTCCACATTGTAAAAGGGAGTGGGGGAGGGGGAGGTGCATCTTATGAACAGCCCAGCACAGACACACTGCTAATGGCTTGTTTGTTCCGACTTAACCCTTCCCAGACCGGGTGGCTCTAAGGTATACAAGGTTGACACCAGGAGAAACCAATTTGACTCAGCATTTTAAGAAGTGCCTGAGCCCAGGGGAAGAAGGGAAGAGAGCAAGGGATGGTTAACAGGAGAAGCACAAACATCGCAAGTTCAAAAGTGTGCCTGACCACCAGACAAGAGGGACAGGCCTGAGTTCTGGAAAGACCTACATTTCCAGTTCTCTCTCACTTTCTCCCTGTGTAGCTGTGGGCCAGAAAGGAGCTGCAAGATTGATGTCTAGGAAAAGAGTGGAAGAAAGTACTATCCTGGCCAGCCGGGTTGCTGAAACCTGGCTGAAGGCCCAGGGGCAAGAAGGGTCCCATTCATCACTTTTCAGGATCCCAGAGGGGTGTGTGTATCAGTGTGTGTCTGAGTGTGTCAGTGTGTATCTGTGTATGTGTGTATCTATGTGTCTGTGTCTGAGTGTGTCAGTGTGAATCTGTCTGTGTATGTGTGTATCTATGTGTCTGTGTCTGAGTGTGTGTGTGTCTATGTGTCCGCGCGCGTGGGTGTGTGTGTGTGTGACAGCAGGCCCCTCACCAAGGTGCCTGCTATGCCCTCTTCCTTGCTGACAGGGTGTAGCAGACATTTTTCCCTCCCACTGACAGCATCCAGACCTGTGCTAGAGCAGAGGCTACCTAAGGGGACCTGTGGATTGGGAGTGGGCAGCAGGCCTCCTGAGGTGCCCACTCAGAACCATCCAGAATCCTGGGCAGAAGAGACACCATCCAGTGACAGGTTTGAGGTGCCCTGGGCAAGGTAAGGAAACAGAACTTCCTAGACTGAGCTTGGGAGCCTGTTTCACCATGGCCTCCTAAACATTGGTCCTGGAGCTCTCAAGACCCAAACAGTAAGACTCCCTGACAGAGGAAACCGGCTGCCTGGTCTCCTGCCCCTATCTATGCCGATGTCAGGGCTGATAAAAGGACCACACTAAGCCTACAGACCTGTGTATCCATGTCCAAGCAGTTATCTCAGCCTTGCTTCAACAGCCCCATGTCACTGATGCAGGGGCTAGAGAAAAGGGGTAGTCACATCCCACTGCCTTTAAGACATCCAGGATTCACCTTGACCACTGGGATGGTCTGGTGTGTTCCTCTAGCACACAGGTCCCTATGCTACGGATGTCTTCCAAAGCTCGCCCTCCTCCGTTCTTTCTCCCCCTTCTCCATACACCCTTACTTGACTTCCCACTCTAGGCCCAGAGTTCACTCTGCCAAGGTTGAATGGTCACCTTGGCTTCCCCTGCACCCTCGCTGGGTATATTGTAAACTGACCATTGCCCCTGACGATGCACGGCATCAGGACTCAACTCTTAATGTTCCTTTTCTCCACTGGCTGAAAGCCATCTGGCTGCCCTTTGGTACTAAGCCTTCCTATCTGGGAAACTCTGCTCTTGGGAGGACAGATGGTCCTTCCTGCTGCAAAGTGAACCTGAGGGGTCTTGCCAGGAGCTAGAAGGGGCCAGTCCTGCTGCCACGGAGCTTACGGGATCCTGATGGGAGGCCACCAAGTAAGTGGCCTCGGAGTAAATTTCTTACCCAGAGGCAGTGTCTTCCAGGCTGGCTCAGAAGCAGATGTATCTCCTAGGTCAGGTCATGTACTTGGTGTGTGGGCTAAGCTTTGATCCTTAGGGTTACTATTGCTGTGATAAACCGCCCCGAAATGGTTTGTTTAGCTTTCAATTCCACATCACTGCTTATTATCAAAGGAAGTCAGGACGGGAACTCATACAGGGCAGGAACCTGGAGGCAGGAGCTGATGCAGAGACCATGGAGGGGTGCTGCTTACTGCTTGATCCTCATGGCTTGCTCAGCCTGTTTTCCTATAGGACCACCAGCCCAGGGGATGGCCCCACCCACAATGGTGTCCTCTCCCACCAAACATGAATCAAGAGTCTATCCTACAGCTGGATCTTATGGGGGCATCTTCTCAACTGAGGGTTCCCCCTTTCAGATAATTCTGGCTTGTGTCAAGTTGACGCGGAACTGACCAGCACAACCGACCGTTTGTTCTTCCTCAAGATCACACACTAATCTCAATGTGAAAAGTCCCACCGTCTTTGAAAATCCAAACACTTAAAAAAAAACCAGTCTTTTCAGAATAGACAGTCTCACTTAAAACCCAAAGTCTTTTAAAATTAAAAGTCTCTCAGGGGTGGAGAGATGGCTCAGTGGTTAAGAGCACTGGCTGCTCTTCCAGAGGTCCTGAGTTCAATTCCCAGTAACCACATGGTGGCTCACAACCATCTGTGATGGGATCTGATGCCCTCTTCTGGTGTGTCTGAAGACAGCGACAGTGCACTCATACACACACACACACACACACACACACACACACACACACACACACACACACACGATAAATAAAAAAATTAAAAGTTAACTGTGGACTTCTGTAAGATCAAAAACCAACTAAATACCTTCTCATTTCAAGAGGGAAGGATCAGGGTGCAATAGCAACCAGCTCAAAGTAAAACTAAGCTCTAACAGAATAGATTACTCAATGTCCAATATCTAGGACTTACTCACTGTCTTCTGGGCTCCTCCAAAGAAGGGTACTACCCTGGCTCTGTCCCCTGTGGCATCCACAGCTCGTCTTCTAGATGCCGGTTGGCTGCACTCCTCTGCTGCTGCTTGGTGGTCATCCCATGATACTGACATCCCCCAATTGCTGGAGTCTTCTGCTGTATCCGGGCTTCACTTTTACCAGGAGCCTCTCCTGAGCTCTCTTAACCCAGCCACACAGCGCCAAGCCTCAGCCACTCTCCACGTTCACACCTTCCAAACCACCACCGCCACCACCTAGGTGACTCTCTCACACTACCCAGTTCGGCTGCCAGCAAGAGATTCGACCTTGGCCACCTCTGGAATGCAGCTTCTGTGTGCTGACCCTGAGGAAACACTTCCCAGAAGACTTCACCTCAGCCATGCTGGGCTCTACTTAACCACAGCTGATCCCTCAGCCCCAGTTGATCGGCATCCATTGTCCCAGAAAAGCAAAGGTTTTCTTTAGTGGTTCTGGTCGCTTGTTCATCACAGTCAATTCTTCGTCTCCAACTGGCCAGGCACCACAGGTGCCTCACACAAATGGCCCCATCAAATGGCCCCATAGACTCTTTGCTTCTGTTTGAAATGTCACAAGCCAGGCCTCTGCCATCTGTACTGCTCTCAACATCCTTCTCTTCCCAGCTCCTATAGAACAGCTCACCAAACTCTCAAAACCCTCAATGGCTTTTTCTAGCCCGGAGCTCCAAGGTCCTCCCACAGTCCTCCTCAAAGCAACACAGTCAGGTCTGTCACCACAACACCCCACTATCCCAGCCCCAATTTGTCCTAGCTGGAATTACTATTGTTGTGATGGGACACCATGAAAGGTTTTATTGGCTAACACTTCCATATTCCTGTTCATCATCAAAGGAAGTCAGTACAGGAATCCGAGCAGGGCAGGAACCTGGAGGCAGGAGCTGATGAAGAGGCCATGGAGGGGTGCTGCTTATTGGCTTGCTCCTCATGGCTTGCTCAGCCTGTCTCCTTATAGAAGCCAGGATCCCCAGCCCAGGGATGGCACCATTCACAATGGGCTGCACCAGCTCCCATCAATCACTAATTAAGAAACTGCCCTACAGGGGTTGGGGATTTAGCTCAGTGGTAGAGCGCTTGCCTAGCAAGTGCAAGGCCCTGGGTTCAGTCCCCAACTCCGAAAAAAAGAAAAAAGAAAGAAAAAAACCCTACCCTACAGATGGGTCTTATGGAGACTCTCTCTTCCCCGATAACTCTAGCACGTGTCAAGTTGACATAAAACCCATCAGCACACCTTGCGGAGGGAAGGCTATGTTTAGTCTAGGAAGGATGCCTTCCCCTAGTCTAAGTATATGCTTAGATTTTCTCCCTGTGTTGGGATACCTTGTGCTGCTGGAACAGAAAGGTAGACTCTTGGAAAACAGTCACCCCAGTAGATTCTGACCTGGCCCTTAAACTGAGGAGATGTGAGGCCTGGCTTTTCTGGGCAAAGGCTAGGCAGGCCACAAGGTCCAGCTCCTTGATCCGGAACAATATGGACTTTGGGACCATTAGCAGTGAGCATAGTTGCCGGGCTCCCTGGATGGAATGAGCATGACAGAGAAGGCCCGTCTTGTTCTTTCTCTTCCGGGATCTGACCATGGCAGATTCAAGTGTTCTCAAGTGAGCCTGGACAGTGGGAGGAAGTGACAGCTGGGCTTCTTTTCCTCTTGAGCCCTGCCAGCCCGAGGCTAGGATGATGTCAAGTGCCCGTTTTATTCTTCCAACTCCTTTGCATAGCAGAAGTGCCAATCTATCTTGCTGGTAGGAGGCACGGAGCTAAAGGGCTCCCCAGAGGCACCCCTGAGTTGGGGTGGACTGCTTGTTCCTAACCTCAGAGCCCACCCCCCCACCAGGCAGTCTCGCTTCTCACAGACCCGCTGGGAAAGGGACTAGAGGTGTTAGCAGACTAGC
Organism: Rattus norvegicus; assembly: GCF_021556685.1. Taxonomy (NCBI): domain Eukaryota; kingdom Metazoa; phylum Chordata; class Mammalia; order Rodentia; family Muridae; genus Rattus; species Rattus norvegicus. Next base: position 12,368,399 of record NC_141553.1, on the reverse strand, counting down.
CTTAGGTCAGCAGGTTCACGACCTGTGGGGGATGGAATGACCTTTTCACAGGGGTCACCTAAGACCATCAGAAAGCACAGATAGATGCTTACCATTATGATTCATAACTGTAACATAATTACAACTATGAAGTAGCAGCAAAAATAAATTTATAATGGGGGGAACTTTATTAAAGGATACCAGCATTGGGAAGATTGAGAACCCCAGCTCTGGATGATGTTGAATGGGCAAAAAACACTTGTCCTCTAGGGATAGTAATGCTATTATTAGGGAGCAAGTTGGGACTGTCTTCAAAGGTTTGGTACAATATGGGATCGAGCTGCACAGCTCATACGTGCTCCTCCAGATGTCTGTGGATCCTCAAACTTCAGGCCTTGTAGTGGCAACTGTGACTAGAATTTATAGGCCCGTTGGGGTTTAACTCGTGGCTCATCCTGACCCCTCCCACCCATGACTGCATCCTGGGTACCACCTTTCGCTCCCATGGGCCAGTCCGAAGGCAACTGAGATGCTTACACTAGCGCTTAAACAAATAGTAGGTCGCTTACCCAAGAAGCCATTCCCAAAGATGACCATGCCAGTCATACGGAACCTTCCTAGTGCCAGCATCTGGTATCTTAGACAGCGGACATTCTGGAAACTTCCTTGTTCTTCCCTGAGTCTTCTCCAAATGACACAGGGCGCATGGGGTGGGGTGGGGGAGGTTAGAGAGATGGCTCAGGGGTTAAGAGGCTGCTCTTCCAGAGGACCCTGGCTCAGTTCCCAGCAACCACATGATGGCTCACAAATGACACAGGGGCCATGCTACCTCTAGTCTACCCCTCAAGGTGCGGCTCCTTCAGAAATCCTAACACAGTGACAGACAGGGTGGAAGGGTGCCCAGTGCTCTGGAGGAGATGCTGAGCCTGTCAGTGTCTTCCCCTCAGGGCATGTGGACTGGGTACCGCTACCTGCTTCTGTGGGTAGAGTGCACAAACTAGCCCTAAAAGGGCACAGACTTGTCTGGCACAGTTAGCCACAATCTTCCTCCACACCTCGTCCAGGGGTGGGTTCTTGTAGACTCCTATTCGACACATACTCAAGACAGTTGCACTGAGGCCTCGCCCTTCAGGCTTTAAGTAGTAAGTGGCCCGAGGGTGCAGATAACCGACACAGCCAGATATGGGACTCCTTCAGCTCTCCCTGAAATTCCTCCAGCTACCTGACCATCGATTCCAAAGAATTTGACATGTGTTCCTGTTCCCGTCAACTCACAAGGACTCACGCTGTTGGACCAAGTCTCCCACGGGAGGTGGGACAGCAGGCAGCCCCACGAGCACATGTGTCTATGCTGCTAACATGTAGAGAAGAGGTACTGTATTTCCCAAACGCTCCACGATGCTGTCACTGCTTTCCATAGCTCTGGCCTGAGAAGCACTCTAGCTTCCTGGGCTAGTCCCTTGTATAGCAACTAGAATGCCAGCGCCTTTGCATGTACCACAGAAGGCCCAAGTTCAGGGGTGTGTGTCCTCTATAGGCTGAGGAGGAGCAGTGCTGGTGTGGAGACCAGGTAGTCAAAACTGGGACTCCTATCCCTATAGATGACCACCGGGTCTAACCTCCCTGCACCCTACCACCTTGGGATCTATTAAACCAGAGTTACAGCTCGGTCATTCCTCTTTGGACCCATGCCCCTCCCCTCGTTCTACTTTGCTCCTAACGTGCATGGTTTCTGGGTCTGCCTCACAGGACAGCTAAGGCAGTGACCCTGCCCTTGCAAGCACTCCACCAAAACCCATCAGGAGGAAAGAGGCGGGCTTCAGGGAGCCCCGCCCCCTCCCACACCACCCCAAGCAGCCAGCAGCCTCCCACCTGCTGAGCATCCGCTGAACATCGCGGCTGGAAGCGGGGTGAGGGGGTAGAGTTTGCAGGACTGGGGGATAGGTGGTGAAGGTGGGGGGGGGGGTGCTAAAAACTCTTGGGCCAGCCTCCCGTCCCTGTTAACAGGTTGATACTAGGTGAGTGTGTGTGTGTGTTGTCTCCATGCATAGCCCCAATCGGAAGGTGCCCTTGGAATCTAAAGACGCTGATATCCAAACGTGGGGAGTGCATAGCAGGTGCAGGCAGTGCCACTCTAGCGGGCAGTCCGTGGCTGGCCAAGGCCTTGGTGCCTGGACTGTTCGAGCAGGTGGGCTCGGGGCGCTCGTCTTAAGAGGAGTCAGACGGAGCCCGCGCAGACTTCTGCAGGCCAGCAGGGGTCAGGGGCGGACCCGGGGAGGGGCCTTGGTCTTAGGCCGGGCGGTCACCTCTGTGCTCGGTCAGATCCGGCAGTCTGCTGTGAGCTGAGACCTGGTCCAGCGCTGGACGGGTAGGGGGCTCGTAAAGGGGCTCAGGCGGGCAAGGCGGGCTGCGGGGCCCAGGGGATGGGTGAAGAGGAGTCAGGGTGGAAGGGGACGGGGAAAAAGGAACTTATTAGAAAGGCGGACAGAGAGGGTCGGCTTGGAGAGGGAACTCAGGAGAGGGAACACAGGGCGATCGTACTGAAGGGGGGGCCTAGAGTCTGGAGATGTAGGGTCTCAGGGAACAGGCTGGCAGACGCGCCGCGGATCGTCCGCTCCTCCGTGAACCATGTGACCCGGGAGATAGCTAATCACAAAGTGTGGAGGGCGCATGCACGAATCCCTGGTGGGCGTAGCTGCAGGTGGAGCCAGGTGTTTGCCCCGCCCCTTGAAAGTTCCACGGCTGCGCCTCCGGCCTACCACGATGGCCGCTCATTCGGGGCGTGGTCAATTTAGGCAACCACGCCCCTCCACGCGCCCCTTGAGCTTACGCGCGGGTTTGTGGGTGTTGTAGTCTGCGTGTGCGCGACCTAGAACGCCGGCTGCTGGTTGAACTAGGTACGGGCCTGTGGGACGCAGAGCTGGGGATCCATTCTGAGTGCCTAGGGAGCCACAAGGTGCGGTCCTGTTCCTTCCGGCATCCTGAAGATGAAAGCGGACTGAATTCTATACTGCAGTCCCTGGCGCAACTGCAGAGCTCCGGGCAGGGTTTGCAGCGTGCCAAGAGCCTGCGAAGTGAGTGGAAGGCGCATGCGAGGTCTGCTGGGTGGAAGACAGGCAGAAGTCTTTAGGGTGCATAGGTACAGTAGGGTGGGTGTGGGACACGGGCTGGTATCTGTGGGGTGTCAGGGTCCTTGAGTGAATTCTGAGTATAGGCGAGGACCTCAGCGTTAAGAGCTCCGGGGCAAGGGTCTGAGTGCTGGCCGGCATCCTGGGCGCATGGTTGCAGAACCGTCGCGAGGGCAAATTCCCCGGCTGCCTGCTGGGACCTCTGAGCGCCATTTCATTCCTCTGGAAGGGGGTTCTTTTGCCTTCAAAGTATCTTCCTCAGGTCAGGAGTCACCACGTGCGCCTTCCCCAGCGGCTTTAGAGCACATGTTGCCTGCAAGGAAACCCCACTGCCCACGCCCTGTACGTGGCGCACCTCCAAGCCCCATTGTTTAGCTCAGAGGTTGTAGACACCCGGATAACTCTTTAACAACTTCCCGTTGGAACAGGTGGTATCTGCAACTTGCCCAGATGCCTATAGCTTCCAGCATCTCTGTGACAAGGATGCCTCCCAAGGCTCAGCCCACATTCCCACTTAAAACTCCCGAGGAGTCTTGGCTAATAGCCTAGGAATAAACCCTATTCTCGCGACTCCTCACCCTGTGAGTGTGCTCATTCCTAACCTGCCTGCCTTCAGTATGCAGGTTCTCGGCAGGCCATAAGGTGGTTGTGGGGCTTCTCTCAGTGAGGACAGACTAAAATCTTTAGAGTTGCTCCAGGGAGGCTAAAGGACTGGGAGTAGCTCAGATGGACTCAGCAGGACACAGACCCTCTGACTTTGCAGAGCCTCATGCATTCTCCAGGCTAGGGAGCCAGGTGTGCCCTCCAGCAAGGCACTGGGCTGAGGAAGGAGATTGATTCTGGCCATTTGAGCCCAGATAGAGTCAGCACTCAAGTTACCACAATGGGAGGAGGGCAGTGGTGCGTGGTTTTCCCCCTTCCTTAATACAGTCATTACAAGATTAAAAGGAACTTAACCGTTTTAAGATAAAACGAAAGTGCTGTTCGTTTTTTTTTTTTTTTTTTTTTTTTTTTTTTTTTTTTTTTGCCTTGATGGTTGGGGGCGCCGTGGAAAGAGTTTTGTGAACCATTGTATTCCACTCTTCTTACCCAACTGTCCCCATCTCTCATGCAGGTGCTAGGCTGGTCAGAAAGAACTGTGTAGGGTTGGGGATTTAGCTCAGTGGTAGAGCGCTTGCCTAGCAAGCGCAAGGCCCTGGGTTCGGTCCCCAGCTCCGAAAAACAAAACAAAACAAAACAAAAAAACTGTGTAGTGCCCCCTCCCCCCATGCCACCACCACCTGGGCTGTCAAGGATTCCTTTCAGTTGCCTGGAAGAGGTTGCTCTATGCTCAGGGGCATCTGGAGGCCAGGTCCACTGTGATGCCCGCAAGCCATTAGCTTCCTTCCATACTCAGTTTCAACTGTAGTGGACAGGATTCCCCCTGAACCCCCAATCTTCCCTTTGGCTGAGTTGAGCTGAGCTGAGCCTAGCTTTGTTAGGAAGAGCAGCCTGGGCTCCGATGTAGAGAAGGAGGGTATTGTGTCAGAGCTGGACATTTTGACTATGTGGGAGTGATGTTACCTCCAGTAGAGTGTCATAAACCGATGAGGGCAGTCTCTGCCTCGGTAACAGCCTGGAGTCCCCTTGGCATTCATTCCTGGAGGTGCTGAGACTCCAGACTGAAGCCACGTGCCCTGCCCGTGCAAACAAGAGTATGGACCCCTGTTTCCTTCAGCGACAGTGTGGAAGATAGATTTTTGGCTAGGACCCGGGACTCTAGGCCACTATTCTGAGTAGCAACATTTCCTCTTGCTGGCCTGTGACCAGCCCAGTAGTCACTGGAGTTGTCCTAGTAGACCTAGGAGCTCTGAGAAGTGTGTGTTTCTAAGCTCTCAACCCCTAGTCCGTTCAATGCACTTTAGCACAACCTGTGTGGGAGGCTGGCAGAGCCATGCCGGCTGCTCTCGAAGTGGGGAAGGCAGTTTCAAAAATGTTTCAAGTTTAAGCAGTGAGGCAGCTGGAGAAGGCCAAAGGGCCTGACAGTTCCTGTCAGTTCCTTTCTCTGTTTCCCAGGTATGGGGGCATTGGGCTCTTTATTCAGACCCAGGCAGTACCTCCTGGCTTAGATCAGGAAAGAGTCAGAGCTGGTTCCAGAATCTTGGGGTGGGGCTTAGGGATGGAGCTTGTGACTTTACCAAGGCTCGATTCCTAGTTCCCAGGCAACTAGGTTTTTCTGTTGAACGGGTGTGTTTATGGGGGAAGGCATGAGCTCTGTACTGGTGTCTGACGATTCTGTTATCCCCGGATCCCAAGAGACATCAAGTAAAGGTGTTCCTGTTTTCTCCGGGGGTGACCTTTCAGATGAGGGCTAATTCCCGGGGATTTTTTTTTTCTTTTTTTTTTCTTTTTTTCGGAGCTGGGGACCGAACCCAGGGCCTTGCGCGTGCTAGGCAAGCGCTCTACCGCTGAGCTAAATCCCCAACCCAATTCCCAGGGATTCTTAAACCCATACTAGGCACAGAATCCTAGATTTACCTGTATTCCTGGCTACCACGTAGCGTGGGGGGTTGCTTTAGTTTGGGCAAACGTGTTTGCCACGGACAAGTGCCAACCTGGCCAGCCCTAGCAGTACATGTTGGGGAAGGGCTTAGCACTGCCTGCACCTGCCTTGGCCCCTCTAGAGGGGTCAGTGCCACAGGCTGGACCCCCCTGAGTGCCGTGTTCTCATCCACTGTTTGTGTAGCTCTGGGGAAGTTTAAGATGAAGCGAAGCGGGGCCAGCTGAGGTGACAGAGCCTGTGTTTGTGTTTTCTCCTGCCAGGCCCCCTGCCTGGATGCTTGTTTCCATTCTCCCAGGAGAATGTGGGTCCTGTCCCAGGCCCCCCGCAGCTTCCGGGGGGCCACCCATTGCCCTAGCACCTTCTTCTCAGATATTCCTTCCTTCTGGACCTCTGGAATTCTGCCCCCTGGCTCACCCTTCCTTGTGGCTTCTAGCAAGCCCACAACCCCCTGCTTCTTCAGGGGTGGCCCTACTGTCACCGTGCTTCTCCCTTGTCACAAAAGCAGGGATTAGAGGAAGGGCTCCTGGGCACTTCTCACAGGGAGCACACACACTGAAAGCCCATGGGTCACTTTTCTTTCCTGAATCTCCGTGTTTAATAGGAACTCAGAGAACACCCTCAGTCTCAATATAGGGTTCACGGGCAGAGAGATTGGACTCCCAAAGTTCTTATATCTGGGGAGTTTTCTTTGCCCCTTGCTCAGGGCTTGAGGGTGACTCTAACTTAACCTGGATTTGCAGACACTTCCTGGAACTGGCCGTAGTGAGGAACAAAGGGAATATCAGGGAGCCTGTTGTAGAGGGGGTCCACCCTTAGCCTCACTAGCGCCTGTATACGGTGTCCAGCCTCTACTCCAGGAGTAGGCACCCCACTCTATGACAGCTCCCTTTTGGCCTACACCAATGCCTTAGACACAAGCCTGAACCACGGACCTATGACGTTGAGAGATGTGGATCTGCCCGTGAGCTGGAATAACTTGGGGTCCTGATGAGTAGATGCAGATCCTGCCTTTCTCCTATCGAGGACGACTGGCAGTACTCACCTGTACCAGAGCAGCCTCTGTCCAGGACGTAATCGTGACAAAAACACATTGAGCAGCTTGGTTCTCACATGCCCCACAGATACTCAAGACTTCCTCAGACTTGCATGGTGTGGGGGTCGGGGTCAGCATCTGGATGGGCCATCTGTGGCCGGACTTGACCTACGCTTGGGAGGAGGTCTGTAGTCATCTGAACATCAGATCTACCCCTTCCTCTAGGAGTCCTAGAGAGGACTGTGGGGTCCCTCGGATCATGTGCTCTGCCCCGTAACTCTTCTCGGAGCTTGCCTTGCCTTGCCCTTGGTAACTCTCAGTTCCTTCAGCTCCCCTGCCTCCCCTACTGACTGCCCTTCCCTCCCGTGACTAAGTGTCCCTTAGAGCCGCATTCCACTGCCGTGGGGAGGCCGTGAGTCAGATATGTTGTACTCAAAGCCACCCCAACTGACCTCCATGTTGTGTCCTGGTACGCAGCTGGTGTCCTAGCCTAGCAGACCCTCTTACCCCATCAACGCCTAGGGTTCCACTAGATCAGTAGCTCCCGACACCAGCTGAGATGAGCTGTTCTTAAGTCCTGCGTGTCCACATGCTGACAAGCCCTTGAAATGAATCGGAGGTGCTCCCAAAGGGAATTTTATTTTACTACGTAGCCCTGGCTGTCCTGGAACTCACTCTGTAAACCAGGCTGGCCTCGAACTCAGAAATCAGCCTGCCTCTGCTTCCTGAGTGCTGGGATTAAAGGCTTGCACCTCCTGGCTCCGAAACTAAAATTTTAAGTGCTGTTTATTTATTTAACGAAGCGAGACAGTTTGTTAATGGGACTTTGGTTGATATTTAAACGGGCCTGTGTGGCCGAGACTTTGCTTGAAGACTCCTGGAGGGCTAGGCTGACCTCATCTGAGGGATTAGCCTCCTGTTGGTTCTCAGGTTGGCAAAGTAGGTTGAAGAGTGGGTGTGGGGCCTGCAGCCATTCAAGGCTAACACTGGGTCTCAAGGGAAAGACTGGGAAGGAGTGGTTACCTGTGGGCTCCTTTGCTGACACCAGACTCTCTCCTTTTCCTTCCCTCCAGGTGGAGTGTCATCTTTGTTCACCAGGTCCCATGAGGACCTGGGCAACATGGTGCCCACTGGCCAGGTGGCAGAAAAGCAAGCCTGCGAAGAGCCCAGGCAGGACCGAGAACTTAAGTCCTGGCGATGGCTCGTGTTCTACCTCTGCTTCTTTGGCTTCATGGCACAGTTGCGACCTGGGGAGAGCTTCATCACACCCTACCTCCTGGAACGTAACTTCACCAAGGAGCAGGCACGTTGCTGGGCTGTGGGGAGGTTGGGGGAGCAGCAGCAGCAGCATGGGGGGGGGATTCTCGCTCAGTTTGATAATGTGGGCAGCTGAGGCTGTCGGAGACTGGGTTGGATGTGGCTTCGGCTGCCCCTGCTGCACGGAGCCCACAGAGAGCCTTGGCTCTGATTTGTGAACCCAGCCAGATTGAGCATCCCTGGGCACCATAGTAAGGAAACCTGTGCCTGCTTGGGGCCCGAGGAAGAACATAGCTGAAGGAGGGCTGACTTCTACTACCAGATGGCTCATCAGCTCCCTGGGGAGAAAAGCCACGCCCAGCCATGCCCAGCCATGCCCCACCTTGCTTGGCACCTGTTTCCAGCAGGGACTTAGCTGTTTATGTAAAGAGATTACTGAAGGCATTTTCTTCTTACTCAGGCTGTGGGGACAGAGGGTCCCATTGAAAGTCTGCTAATAAGCTTAAATCCAAGCAGACATGGAGACGGTTTGTTTTTTGAACAAGACAGGGCCGGACAGCGAGGCTCACCCTGGTTTGTAGACTCTCTGCATTTGGTGAGCGGGTGCTGTTCACCATCCCTAATAAAGAAATAAGTGTGCATAGGAAGCTTCAATAATAATAATAATAATAATAATAATAATAATAATAATAATAATAATAATAATAATAATAGAGTCCTTTTCAATTCGCAGCCAGTAGTAATGTTATAGGTGCACATGAAGACCCAAGTTCAAGCCTCAGCCCTTGCATAAAAAGCTAGCTGTGATGGGGAGGTGGAGGCCTGCAGACTCCTGGGACTCACTTGTCAGACAGTCTAGCCATTGTTCCCCAGGTCTCAGGGACAAACCCTGCCTTGAAAAACAAGTAGATCAGTCCCTGAAGGAGGGCCCTCTGACCTCCACGCGTGTGCCTACACATGTACACCCTTACACTCACAAACTCTCGAGCATGCACACACACACACGCACACACACACACACAGATTCCAGAGGCTAAGGCATTCCACCAAGCCTCACACGTCACTAGGAAACAAGGATTACAGGTACTGTTCACCAGGCCCAAGGGTGAGTCCTGTGGTCTTAGCTCTTCTGGCTACAAGGGAGGTCGGGAAGCCAGCTGTGTCCCAGGCAGTCTGTTCTTGCTGGGCCTCTGTCTTTACAGCCTATCTTCCTGCCAGGTTTCTGGAGGTTTGACCACATGGATTCAGACTCTTCATATCCAAGGCTTGTGTACAGACTGAGTGACCCAGCCTTCTTCTGGTGGTTCAGTGGGCTGAGCAGCTAGCTCCCACGGTTTGGTTCTGTGCGTGCGTGCGTGTGTGTGTGTGTGTGTGTGTGTGTGTGTGTGTGTGTGTGTATGTATATGTGTGTGTGTCTGTGTGTGTGTATATGTGTGTGTGTATGTGTGTGTGTGCGTGTGTGTGTGTCTGTGCATGTGTGTGTGTATATGTGTGTGTGTGTGTGTGTGTGTCTGTGTGTGTTTGGTTGGTTTGGTTCTTGGTCAGTCTAGGGAATACTTATTTTAGGGAGTTTGTTAGAATCCTTAGGTGTCATGGTATAGGAATATTCCAGAATACTCTTAAGAAGGGTGTATGTTGGGTTGGAGAGACTGCTCTTCCAGAGGTCATGAGTTCAAATCCCAGCAACCACATGGTGGCTCACAACCATCTGTAATGAGATCCGATGCGCTCTTCTGATGTGTCTGAAGACAGCTATAGTGTACTTATATAGAATAAATAAACACATCTTTTAAAAAAAAACATGTGGTGGGTTGGGAATTTAGCTCAGTGGTAGAGTGCTTGCCTAGCAAGCACAAGGCCCTGGGTTCAGTCCCCAGCTCTGATAAAAAGAAAAGAAAAGAAAAGAAAAAAAAAAAGGATATGTTTGTGTTTGGTTTGGTTCAGTTTGGTTTGGTTTCTGGTCAGTCTAGGGAATGCTGAATTGTAGGGAGTTTGTTAGAATCCTTAGGTGTAAAGGTATAAGAATATTCCAGAATTCTCTTAAGAAGGGCGTGTATGTGTATTGTCTGTGTGCGTGTGTGTGTGCGTTTGTCTGTCTGTTTGTGTGCACACCTAGGCATAGCAGACTTTGAGTTCCAGTTCCAGTTCATCTGGCCTGAAGTCCTCTGCTTCATATGCAGACTGACCAACTGACTGGCTGACTGACTGACTGACTGACTTTTGTAGAGAGTGTGGACTCTGTCGGTGACTTGTGACCTGGACACCGAGTTCCCTCCATTTCTTTCCTGGATGGGGGCTCCTGGCAGTCCCAGTGCAGGGCTGCTATCCTTGAGAATGGTTGCCTTGTCGCTCTGCAAGACAGGCGCTGGCCAGACTAGCCATCTTCGCAGTCTTCCCTTCCCCCGTTCCGAGTTCGTGAAGGTACTCGAGGTCTCCGTCTGCCTGGTTCTTTCCGTTTCAGCTGTGGCTATTGGGGACCGAGGTGTTTCTGGGATGCTCATGTCCCACACCTCCTCAGGACCCTGTATAGCCATCCTTCCCAGCTCTCCCTTAGACTGGGCCGTGCCACGGTTCCTGTATGCCTGTCATGCTGTGTCAGAACAGGTCTCCTATTGTGCTGTCAGCAGCCGATCCGGTGCTCCTAGGGTCAGCTTGGATGCTGCCCCCTTGCCCTGTGCCTTTCTGCATCTAGATCAGAGCTCAGCTCTGTGCTGAACAGCCAGTTAGGATCCTCCGACGCCTGGGGATTGTTGGGCAGGGCCGGGCTTAGGTGGCAGGAAGACAGCTTATACCAGCCAGTTGGCTACCTGACCAATCCTGCGTGTTGCAGAGAGCTTTTGCAGATGCCTCTTCCCCAGTAGCCTTCCAAGTGGGACTCAAGATTGCAGCCCAGCATGGAGAGAGACACCTACCCCTCAGCCCCACCCTGTCAACCCCTGAATCGAGCCAGAGTGAGGTAGAGTAGGTGAGGGTCCTCAGGTTGTTTGCAGCCTGAGTCCTCACAGGTACTAAATGTCCTGGCAGGGGTGGGTCATTGTGGAAGGGACCTTGAGTGCTTAGGTTATCGGGATTATTTGAGGTGAAACTTGATCTCTGTGAGGCACAAGATCAGGAGGCGCCATCAGGTAGGAAAGATGGAGTCTCTGATTCTCTGAGGTCTGCTTCATCAGCCGCCTGAGGCAGCCTGTGGTTGCCCTGGGTCAGCCTGCACTCGGCGTCGGAGTGTCAGCAGTCCGCCTGGGCTTGGCACATCCCTTACATACCGACCCAAGTTCTGTTTGGGGGTCTTTAATTTTCCATACGTAGCTGGCCGTGGTATCTGCTGGTTTCTTGGACCCCTGGGTCCTTTGAGTAAGGTTGGTGGTTGCTAGCGCTTGGGCTCAGTTGAATTAGCACTAGGGTGTGAGTCAGAGCGACCCGAGTCCCAGTGTCTGGGAGCCCAGGAGGACCCCTCTGTGCACACTAGCTGGATCTAAAATGAGGTCTAAGGGAGCCTCTGCCGAAACTCATCTTGGCTTAGGAGGAGATCCCAAGCATGTCCGCCACGCAGGGAGAGAGGTCAGGAAGACGTTTGGGCTTCACCGGGATGGAGGCTCTCCCTACAGAGCATCCACGGGGCATAAGGCACCTGGCTTGGCCTGCCCACACTGCCAGGGCCTTCCTTAGGCAGTGAAGAAGAATCTGAGGCAGGGCCTTCTGATACCTGCCTGCCTCAGACGGCTCTCCCCAGCGTCACACACCACAATGGGAGCCTGATGAGGGTGGGTCTTTTTTTTTTTTTTCTTTTTTCTTTTTTCTTTTTTGGAGCTGGGGACCGAACCCAGGGCCTTGCGCTTGCTAGGCAAGCGCTCTACCACTGAGCTAAATCCCCAGCCCCGAGGGTGGGGGGGGTCTTAATGAAGGCAGCTAAGGTTGGATTCTGCAGACTGCATGCTCAAACTGCCTCGTGGGGTGGGTAGAGGAATGGCCTCGTCCTCCTCCTGGCCTTCCCTCCCTCCTGTGTGTCCTCCCTAGCTGTCTGTTGTGCCCCCCCCCCCAATGCCCAGCTCCCCAATGTCTACCTCCATTATTGTCTCTTCCCTTTCCTCCTGTAATACGGACTGAGGAAACCCGCGTTGTTGTCTGCCGGCCCCTGTACTCTTCTCTATGTAGGTTTAAGATGAGGGCAAATCAGGAAGCTAGAGTAAGACGATGAACCTGTAGTGAATGGTGGCCTCCCCTACAGTTTGACAGCTTCCTGTGAGTCGTCAGGCCTAGGGCCTGCAGTTTCCCTCTGACTGGAAAAACCACCTTAGTTTCTAGGCTCCCGTAGTGAGACAGGGGCAAGGTAGACAGACTCTCGCATGCTCACCCTGCGGTGCTCCGGGGAGCCGCCAAGTGTCCTTAGTGACCAGAGCCCGCCTGTGCGCAGGTGACCAACGAGATCATTCCGATGCTGCCCTACTCCCACCTGGCCGTGCTGGTCCCCATCTTCCTGCTCACCGACTACCTACGATACAAGCCAGTCCTGGTCCTACAGTGCCTGAGCTTCGTGTGCGTGTGGCTGCTGCTGCTCCTGGGGACCTCCGTCGTGCACATGCAGCTCATGGAAGTCTTCTACAGCATCACCATGGCGGCGCGCATCGCCTACTCCTCCTACATATTCTCCCTGGTGCAGCCCTCCCGCTACCAGCGCATGGCCAGCTACTCGCGGGCCGCAGTCCTACTGGGCGTCTTCATCAGCTCCGTGCTGGGCCAGGTGCTGGTCACCCTAGGAGGCATCTCCACCTATATGCTCAACTGTATCTCCCTGGGCTTCATCCTCTTCAGCCTGAGCCTCTCCCTCTTCCTAAAGCGTCCTAAGCGGAGCCTCTTTTTCAACCGGAGCGCACTTGTGCAAGGAGCCTTGCCCTGTGAGCTGGATCAGATGCACCCGGGACCTGGCCGTCCAGAGCCCAGGAAACTGGAGCGCATGCTGGGCACTTGCAGGGACTCCTTCCTGGTACGCATGCTAAGCGAACTGGTGAAGAACGTCCGGCAACCACAGCTGCGTCTCTGGTGCCTCTGGTGGGTCTTCAACTCGGCAGGCTACTACCTGATCACCTACTATGTCCATGTCCTGTGGAAAATCACTGACAGCAGACTCAACTACAACGGTGCCGTAGATGCCGCCTCCACACTTCTGAGTATGCACTGGAGGGCCCTTGTGGGTCCCAGCTGGACCCCAGCGGGCCGGTAGTCCACTAGCCCTACCCCTTGCCCTGGGCTAGACCACCAATGTAGGCTGCCCCATCCCTCGCCCTACCCTGCCACCCTAAGTCAACCTGACTCCCTACCCATGGTTCTGCTTACCCAAGCTCAGCCGTGATCAAATGCCTCCTACCTCCAGGCGCCATCACGGCCTTCACCGCGGGCTTCGTGAACATCCGCTGGGCTCTGTGGTCAAAGCTGGTCATCGCGAGTGTCATAGCCATCCAGGCTGGCCTGGTTTTCTGTATGTTCCAGATCCCGGACATCTGGGTCTGCTATGTGACCTTCGTGCTTTTCCGTGGGGCCTACCAGTTCCTTGTGCCCATTGCCACGTGAGTGAGATGGTATGGAGGGGCTTCTGGAAGGTTCTCTTGGGGAAGCACAAGACAATGTAGGAGGCCTGACTTGTCTTGACATTCCTGGCTGTGTCTACACTGGTTTCCCTAGGCCCCACAACCCCTGTAAGGACAGAATGCCTTGCAGAAGAGCAGCTTCGGTGCTCTCCCGTCTCCCCCAATCCTTCCTGAACCCCTATAGTGTTGCTGTCAAATAGACCACCTAAAGTTGACTGGGACCCCACCTTCTCACCTGGGACACCCTCCTCCATTTCTTTACCTGCACCCGGTCCTGCTGCTTTTGACCCCCTCCCTTTAGACTTGACCCTACTTGCTCTCCCAGCTCCTCTGAACACTGCTTCAGAGCACACATATACATACATATATATATATCTGATATGTATATATCATAGGTTTCATACATCATATGTTCTTAGCATACATGTGCCTGCACCGCACACAAGACACTTGCCTTCCGGTACATGCCACTTTTACCCTGCCCACCGTCTCTTCTGGAAAGAGTTTGGGTCCTTCCTACCTCCCTGGGATTCCTAACCCTCCCTTTCTCCCTACTCCGACTGCCTTCTCCCATCCCCTGGCTACATACTCTTGCCTTCTGAGTTGAGAGCACGTTCCTGTCCCCAGTCTTCTGGAGTCAGTCTCTCTATAGGCATGTCCTGAGCCCCACTCCTGCCCCGAGTCAGCTGCTATTGGTTGGTGGGTGCACGTTGGGAGGGCAGGGCAGTGCTATGCACAGGTGTGCTGGATGGGGGTGTGGATGGGGAATCTTAGAGTTGTGGCTTAGCTCAGTCTGGTGGTGGGGGTTGTATGACTTGATACCTTGCTGTATTCCTGGGTAGATACAGGAGTCTCCCTGACTCTGTTTTTGTTTGTTTGTTTTCGGGTTTTTGTTTTTGTTTTTGCTTTTTGTTTTGTTTTTTTTTTTTCTTTTTTCCGGGGCTGGGGACCGAACCCAGGACCTTGCGCTTCCAAGGCAAGCGCTCTACCACTGAGCCAAATCCCCAACCCCGGTTTTGTTTTTTTTTTTAATTGTTGTTGTTAATGTATTTGTTTAACTAGATGGGATCTCACTGTATAGACCAGACTGGCCTGGCCTCTTCTGCCTCCTGTGCTATGATTAATGAGGTCTGGCTCTGTTCTGACCCCTGCCTTACTTGGTGAGTTTGAGCACAGTCTCTTTCTTTTTTAACCTCCCAGTTTTCAGATTGCATCTTCCCTGTCTAAAGAGCTCTGTGCATTGGTCTTCGGGATCAACACTTTCCTTGCCACTGCGCTTAAGACCTCGATCACACTCGTGGTCTCTGACAAGCGGGGTCTGGGCCTCCAAGTCCATCAACAGGTAAAGCCCCAACTTCAGTCCCGTGCCTTTGGGGGAGGGAAGCCCGTCATGTGGTCATGGTGGGGCTTCCTGGTGTGGTCCATTGTCAGGGGACACAGACCCACTGTCCCTGGAGTATACAGAGTGTGGCCCACATTTGGAGCGGAAAGTAAAAGGGTTGGACAGGCTCACATTTCCAGGGGCACTTGATGTGGTGAAGTTAGCCACTGTTTGTTTGTTTTAAATTGTTTATATAGTATTCAGCCTGCACATATGTCTATGCACCAGAAGAGGGAACCAGATCTCATTACAGATGGTTGTGAGCCACCATGTAGTTGCTGGGCATTGAACTCAGGACCTTTGGAAGAACGGCCAGTGCTCTTAACCTCTTAGCCATCTCTCCAGCCCCAAATTAGCTACTTTTATCTATCCATGTGCCCCTACCCTGCTCCTGTCCAGGTCCCAGGTTGGACCTCTGGGACTTGGAGCCCCAGGTGGCTGGGCCTATACGAGTGGCTGAGCTTTCAGCCATCTCTGAGGGGTCCTCATCAGAATGCCCTCACCTGGGCCTGTACCAATGACCTCGCATGGTCACAGCTCCTTAACTTTCATGTCCCATCCCTGTTGGTGGTCGTCAAGACCTGATGGGCCTTAAGCCCAGATTGGATGATGTCGAAGTGTTTGTGTCCAGGAGGGAGCTAGGCAGAGCCCCTTGTTCGGAGCTGGCATCGGATGGCATTGGAATACTGACCCCTCTTGGGTTGTCCTCAATTTTCTCACAACAGCCAGAGTTTTTCTTGTATCTGAGAAGCCCCCTGCCTAATCTATGATGGGGACATTGTGATGCAGTTACTGGCCAAGCCAAATGGGCTTGATAGTCACATGAGGAGGGATGTGGCTTCTAACTAGGCTCCTTAGTGACAGTCCCCGACTATAGCTGGGCAGTGTCCTAGGCAACCTAAGAAAGCCTTTGGTTTCCCTGGGCTGTGGGCCTGCAGGTTGGCATGTGTCGTGAAGGAATGCTAACCCACCAAGGGTCCCCAGTTGGCACAGCCCTGTCATTGAAGCTTGGTGTTAAGTCTGGTGGGTCAGTGAGGAGGCAGATGGAGCAGGTGCTTATGCGGCCGTCTCACTGAGAACTGGCCGCTAGTGTCTGAAGAAACCTATGAAGTGAGGGTGTGGTCTTGACATTTGAAGCTTGAACTTGCCTCCAGCTTACCAAAGTCCTTCAGCGCAGACTCCCTGCAGACTGAACCCACAACACTCAAGACTTGCCTGGCCCTTAGGGTAGATCGAGACCGAGCAGGTTATATAATTCCTCAGTACTGTCCAACGGCTCTTGGGATGACTCACAGTACTGGGTAAGGGTGTGGGGGTAGGGTTGGGCCAGGAAACAATTCACTGGCTCACAAGGGCACTAGTTGTCTCCCTCCACCCCTCCCCCCCCAGTGGAGACTGTCTGTCCTCAAAGAGTAGGGTCTCCTAAAGTGGAAGGGGCTGTCCAAAGAAACCCCAGGGGGAACCTGATTGGCCCCAGCTGTAGTGCACTTAACACGTGATTTGTCTTTTAGTCACTGACATCTAAGGATATTGTGCTGTCTCTCCCCCATCCGCCAACCCCCTCTCCCTCCATAGCTGCCTCTTGTTCAGCCTTTGGGAGCCATATGGGTGGGGCCTGACTCTTTAGAGTCTGGTGCTGTTCTGTGTTGCCTATGCCTCTGTTCTATACCAGATGCCCTGCAAAGACCCCCTTGCTAGTAATCTTCAGAGGAGTGGGGTAGGAGGCTCAGGAGGGAGGGATCTGGGTCATCTCTTTCCCGAAGGGATGGCCACAAGAGAAGTTCTCTTCTTGAGGGTGCTTGGTCAGTTCTATTCATTGGCCCAGACTGTATCCAGGGGCCCACTGAGGGGTGAGGAGTATTCTGACGCTAACTCTTGTTTCATCCAGTCAAGCTTCGAGATGTGTACTGATCTTTCTCTGGCTGGTTTTCTCAGGAGCACTGCATTTTCATAGTCAAGAGAGAGAGGCAGCTGCCTGCTCTGCCCTCTTGTGCTTCATCTTGAGTTGGGAGACAGGCTAGAACAGGAGTCTGGGCAGTGGGAGCACAGCCAAAGACCACTGAGGACCAGGGTGGAACCTGGGGACTGTGGCTAGGAGCCAACCTGGGTTTGCTGGTTTTTTTTTTTTAAAGTTGGCTTCATTCACGTCCAGTTTAAGAAACCATGCAGAGATTCGGGGTCCCATTTCTTCAGCTCCATGTCATATTCAAGGTGTTGATTTTTCAGTCAAAATCCAAAACATTTCTTCCCTTCCGGGCCCTTGGGATCTATCTTAGTTTGGGTTTCATTATTATGAACAGACACCATGACCAAGGCAACTCTTATAAGGACAACATTTCATTGGGGCTGGCTTACAGGTTCAGAGGTTCAGTCCATAATCATCATGGTAGGAAGCTTGGCAGCATCCAGGCAGGCATGGTGCAGGAGGAGCCGAGAGTTCTACATCTTCAAAGGCAGTCAGGAGAAGGGTCTCAAAGCCCACGCCCACGGTGACACATGCCTGTTCGAATAAGGCCATAGCTCCTAATAGCACCACTCCCTGGGCCAAACATTCAGATCTCCACAGGATCTTTTCTTGGCCACAACCACTCCCTTCACCTGTGGCCTGTGAATAGCTGTTCTCCCTGGAGTGGCCCCATCCTCCTGTGCACTCACGGGCCCTTGGGCTTCTTCTCAGGTGGCTGCTGTAGCTACTGCAGGCTGTCCGTGTGCCTGGGATGACTGCTGAGCTTCCAAAGCGCCGTGGGCTGTGTTCAGTCCTCTAGTTCTTCCCTAGAGGTTGTGGGAATGTAGGTTTTGTTCTCCTGGATGGGAGCCCAGAGGCGAAGCTGTGGGTTCCCAGTGGGGACCATTACTGTCCCGCCAGAAAAGTATGAGAACCCCTTTTCCTAGATTTCCATTAGTGCTTGACACACCTCTCTCCTATTAGCCATTCACACGGTTGGTTGCTTTGCAGTCTTCTCTTGGATTCACTTGGGAAACCAGAATTTCGTCTCTGCTGTCCCTTTAGAAGGCAGCAATGGTCTGATGTCTGGGACTGCCAGGGTATTCCAAATTATGTGTAGTGTGGAGACATTACCACTGGGCCTGTTGCCCTGACGTTTTGCCCATATACCTTCAGAATCACGTAAGACAATGTTAGTCAAATTTCATTTTTCACCATCAACCATAACTTAGAAAACACAAGCCAGGCACACAGGCAGTGCCAGCACTCAGGGAGCTCAAACAGGAGACTCGTGAGCTCAAGGCCACCTGAGCTGCTGCGTAGCAAGCCCATCTCAAAAACGCAGAAGCAAGAATAGAGAAATCACGGGAGGGAAGGGTTTGTTTGCTGTGGTCTCTCCTGATCGATTAATTCCCCCTTGTTCCATACCTCGTGCATCGTTTGCTCTTGGTTAGTTTCTTTGGTCTGAATGTTGTCTTATCTTTCTTACCCTCATTTCTTGCCAACTGTCTCCTTTTTGTGTTTCTGGATTATTGTCGCCGCTTGCTGACCCATTTCATGGCGGTTGCTCTAGAGAATCTTTCTCACATGATTCCAGTACCTACTGACCGCCTTTGGTGTCCAGAGGCCTTGGTGCGAGGACAGCGGTTTTGATGTAGTGAAGCAGTAGCAGAGATCAAAGGTCTCCTGGTGCTGTGCACTGAGGCTAAGGGGCGTGAAGCATTGCCTTCACAGGTCTGGCTGCTTAGGTTGACGCACACTTTGGGCAGAGTAGGAGTTCTCACTCCCGTGGTGCGCCCCTTCAGTGCAGTGGGCAGTGAATACGTCAGTACTCCAGGTGTGGTGTGTGTGTGTGTGTGTGGTGTGTGTGTGTGTGTGTGTGTGTGTGTGTGTGTGTGTGTGTGTGTGTGTGTTGGGTCCAGTCTCTGGGGATCTTTGGGGAAGCGGTAAGTAGTTGACCATGCTATGAGGGAGAGGGGAGGGAATCATCCATCTTGAGGTCTACCTATCCTGGAGCAAGGTCTGACTCCTCAGTGCCCTCTGGCTACCTGGAAGCTGGGTGATGGGGAACTGCAGTGGGACGTCCTAGGTTGGGCAAGGGTGGGGTTGCTGAACACAAAGCCCGAAGTCACCCCGACTCTCTCTCTCTCTCAGTTCCGCATCTACTTCATGTACTTCCTGACGCTGTCCATCATCTGCCTTGCCTGGGCTGGGCTGGACGGCTTGAGGTACTACCGGCGTGGTCGCCACCAGCCGCTGGCCCAGGCCCAGGCTCTGAGTCCCTTGGAGGATTCTGTGCAGGCGATAAGCCTACAGGATGGAGACCTAAGGAGACCGCAGCCCTCGGCACCACAGCTGCTCCCAGAGGATGGCAGCGTAGAAGACGGCAGGGCAGACTTGAGAGTCGAAGCCAAGGCCTGACCTGTCTTCACCTTCCTGGCTTCATCCCAGTTCAGCCGCCGGATTCCTGACTCAGTGGCAGCCCCTCCTGTGTGCACTCCAGCCTGAATCAGCCCTTCTGGGGTCCCAGTGCCTGAGACATGTGGGGGCCCCCCTGTTGCCTTTCAGGAGCCTTCAGGTTAGGCCACAGAACTCTCTCCTTAGGGGCCACCTTTTTTAACAGTGGGGCGACAGACAGCTTGTCCTTCCGGTAGCCTCTGAGGACCCTAAGCCCAGCCTACTTCATGCTTTAGCAATGGCTGGAGCCTGCTACAGACACTCAGGACCGCTCCCTGGCTTTTGTGAACCACAATGTCAGGCCACTACGAGCCTGGGTTGCCTACTGCTTGCCAAGAAGAACCTGTGTAGGGGTCAGCTGTGCCCACCAGGCTGGTCTGCCCTTTGCTCTGGGATGCTCAGGACAAATCACGTCTGCCCCCAGGGCTAGTGAGGTAGCCCAGACACCGGACAAGGTCCGCGGAGCCTGCAGGGTACTGGTTACCTGTCCTAGGCTCCTGGTGAAGCTGCCATACCTCCACTCTCGGAGGTGCTTGTTTGAATGGTTGTCTGATTTTTTAAAACTTGACATTAAAATGGAGAACTACATTGGGCTTTTCTGTTGTGAGACGCTAGAATCAGAGGACTACTTGGCGAATTCCCATCTGATGAGGTAGTGGCAGACTTCCGCCCAGTGTCCTCCCTGTCCCTCCCTTCATTCCTAAATGACTTAGTACTGATTTGTCACACTGGTCAGTGTGACTTGGCAACCCAGAGGACTGACTGTAGGTGTGCCAGCCGTGATCGGAACCGAGGTCCTAGAGAGGAATGCCTTTAGGGGCTTGCACTGGGGAAGTGTACCGTCTGAAAGCCAACAGAGTCCGCCGTGAGGTTAGACCGTCTGTGGCATGAGTACTTTTCCCCATACTTCAAACCGACCCCAGTTTGAGGAGGCTTCTCATCCCATGCTGGCCTAGCTTCCCTAGCACATAGAAGATGGTCCGTGATTGATGTCACCTAACTAAAGCGAGGATGCACACCAGAGAGAGACTAGGCCTTTGCTGTTCCTGGGTTGACTTTCAACTCCAAGGCAAGATCTGACACCCATAGGGCATATATGCAACCCCTTTTGGCTTAGAAACAAGATTCTAGTTAGGGAGGGGCTGATGGGCCAGTTGTGCCGTAGTACCTACCTGCAGGTCCACTTGGGGAAAGGCCATCTTGGAGACAGACCCTGGGCCGAGAAAGAGGCTGAAAGAGGGGCTGACCCAACACCTGCTTGTCATTACAGAGGACATCCATGCTCTACCACAGCACTTTGAAGCCTTGTTGAGGAGGGCTGGGCTCCATCCCTTCTGGGCTTGACGTAGGACACCACTGATGCTTATTTACCACAGGCAGAGATGGTGTGTGGCTACCCCTGCTGGACCAGCCCACCCCCTGTAGCCCTCAGTGGTTCCTGCAGTAGGATGGGACTTGCCGGTACTCAATCCTCTCTGGGCAAAAGCTCTCCAAACAGCACCTGCCCACCCTTGCCTGAGGCCCTGTAGCCTTCACCTGGTAACCTGGATTGGCTGAGGACAGTCACCTCTCTGCTCCTCAACCCTCTATCAGCCACCGGCTGTTCTTGGCTGGAGGCTTTGGACAAGGCCTCCTCTGTTAGGTCAGCACAGTCCCTTAGGGTAGCACAGACAGAACATGGTAGCAAGTACAAGGGATGAATCTGGGGCTGAGTAAACAGATAACACGTAAAAATTTATTTTATCCTCACGAGCGCTCGCTTGCATGCATCCCGGTGACTGTGGGAGCCAGAAAAGGGTGTCAGAACCCGGGAAACCGAAGTTAGGAATGGTTGTAAGTTGCTGGGAACTGACCGCAAGACCTCTGAGGACTCTTAATTGATGAGACATTTCTCTCTAGCCCCCCCTCCCCCACGTGATTCTGAAGTCACCACGTGGGCACTGCCGGATACCAGGGGGAGGGTACTGCCAGCACCTACACACGTCTGCATACTACATGCGTATGCCTGCACACCTTTGTGTGTAAACACACCTGCATACCCCTTTGCACACCGTGCACACACTTCTATAGACCACGCATCCACGCATGCCGCCGGACACCTGTGCACACTTGTGCACATAAGGCATGGATGGTCCCGTGCGCGTGTATTAACTGTACCCGCCAAACATGTAGGTCTACACACCCGACACAATGTGCACCTGTGTACTCACATGCACGAGTTTGCCTGTTCATGCGTGTGCATACAGGCCTGTATCCACGTACACACGACTCATCCATCCTCACCTATGCTCCCTGAGTAGGACTCCAGTTAGCAAGCGCAGGGACGGAGGCTCTCCCCGGTCTCATCATGGAGGATGATTTGCCCCTTTCGTAATAGGGAAGACAGTTTATATAAATCAAGCGTCTGTATAAAAGGTCATTTTTATTTGGTGCCTCTTTGAAATGGCTTCAGATCACACATTGTCACAGAACCAGCCCCATTGGATTGTCCCAATCCTTGGACGCAGAGCCCGAGGCAGGCACAGTGGCTTTGATTGACCACTTGTGGCCCTGAGCACACAAGTCCCTCCACAGGACAAGTGCCTTTGCGCGGCTGCTGAGAGATTTGCGGACTTCAGACTGAAGAGCGAGGACAAGGCTCTTCTTGGGCTTGGCTGGGGTTGGGTTCTGCTCTGGATGGGATCTCAGGGGTCACCAGAGAAGCCACTCTGAGTGACAAGCCCCATGTCGTGTATGGCCCTCAGGAAAAAAAATGAGCACCAGGCTGAATCTGGCCACATTCCTGGTCTCTGCCCACGGTGACAGGAAACAGGGTCAGATATGGGGTCACTGTGAACTTGGAAACCTGCTCTGGCAGGAAGTGGGGGAGTTGGGAGAGTTGGGTCCCACTCCTCAAGCATGAGGAGAGCCAGTTACCACATGGATGAGCAGGTGCCCGCCTGTACAACTGGCCACAGCCACTGGACGGTGAGAGGGGAGCCTGAACTGCCCTGTGCTCTCCCCAGCACGTGCGTGTGACTGCTCTGTGAAGTGTCTGCACAGAAAGACGCCAGGCTAGAGCAAAGTCTGCAGGTCTTAGACAGTAACTCTAGGTCATCAGCCTTCTGCCGAGACCCAGCTATGGTCCAGCTATGGTCCCGCCAAGCATGGAGGAAAAAGGAACCGTGACAGGCTAGCCAGTTCAAGTAGGAGAGGAAGGGCAGGAAGTCTACTGTAAATGTTTAAAAAAATATACTCTTTGGCTTCCTTTTATTTCTTGACGATTACATAAAATGTGAACTACACAGGGTCGTATCCTAGCCAGACCCTGGGTGCTGGCTGGATGCTCCCTGCACTGTGTCAAAGTTCTGCATCGCCTCTGTCCGCCCTCTTAGCTGGCAGAGGCCCTATTTGGAGAAAGAGGTCATGAAGCTATTCTCAATGCACAGGACGATATAGCTGTTGTGGCAGCTCTCGGCCTTCTGTTCCAGGAGCCTGCCCGACAGCAGGGAAGAGGCCTGACCTGTAACCCCAGTAGCTTCAGTCCTCCACGTCTCACAGTAGCTCTCCATCAGCCTGCGCCCACTGGGGTCTGAGCCATGCCATACGCTCTTCTGTGGCCTGCAAGGTATACAGACTGTCAGCTACCTGGAGACCTCTAGGACCGAGAAGATGGAGGCCAGTCGCCATCTTTGGGGAAAGCAGGGCAATGGGACAATGAAAGGCCCCTGCGACCTACAGGACTTAGGTCTACCTCTCAGATGTGCACCCCTCAGAGGGTATTGAGGGTGCAGCCTGGGCCAGAGGACCTCTGGGCTGGCCTTTCCTCCACTGATGAGATAGAACTGGCTTTCCTTGATGCATGCTAAGAGGGTACTTGACTACCAGGGCTTAGTCATACAGCTCATGCAGGGGCCAAGAAAACCCTTATGGTGCCTCTTGGGGAAAGGAGGTGAGGGCCCAAGTACTGTGCTAGACACAATTGTCCAGCTCCCCAAGTCACTCCTCAGAGAGCAGGGTCATTGAAACAGGAGTCTCATCTGCCAGGTGCAGAGACATGGGAAATGACACCATTCTGAGGACAGTCCAGCCGCGGGTCAATATTTCAGGTGCGTTCTATGACCAAAAGCTAAGCTTCCTTACAGGATCGGTGGCATTTACACGGCCAAGAAGCCACAGCTGATGAAGTGATCTGCTGGGGCTTTAAGGGTGCACACAACCCCATTGCTTAAACCATACGGTGATCACCCATTCCCATGTTCTAGGTCCCCTGATTTTGTGTACTGACCATTATCGGTCTAGAGGTCTTGGTCACGTCTCTTAATGCTGGGGGACCTACCAGGCTGGGTGTCTCAGGACGTCTCTGCCATCGAAAGAAAAGATGCGGGCCCCAGAGTGCAGTTGACCCTGGGAGCCGGAGAACAGGGTGTCCCAGCTGGGAGATAGTACCTCATCCTACAGGAGACACAGAAGGGACCTCAGTCATCCATCACATCGGAGAATGACCATTAGGGGAGATCACAAGAGACCAAGGAACACATTGGGCTGTGGCAGAGAGAGCCTCTTCTCCAAGCCCATCACAATGGGAGAAACCCATAGGGACCCTCCCAAGCCTGAGGCTATGTAAGCCCACACCATTGGTTCTGGAAAATACTATTGCAAGGGCCCCGAGAGTCCCAGCTCTCTATAGGAAAGACCCAGGAATAAAGTCGCATGATGGGTCCTGTGGTAGGCTAAGTGGAACATAGAAATTACTCCATGCCCCTTTGGGCTATGTGGTCAGCAGCAAGGAACCTCTAGAAATGTCCACGAAAAGGAGCCAGGGGCTCTGGGAGGGGCAGGGATCCAAGGGGCTTGGTGGGGAATACTGAGGAATAGTAAGCCCTGCTGTGAATTTCACACCTCAGACCCAGGCCCGGGTACAAATGGAGGCAGACTCTTGGCCTTCTAGAACCCTCAGGTCAGGTTCCACCCACCTTCAGGTTGACGATGGGCACAGAGCTGCGGTCAGCACGGCGTACAATGCTGTAGAGGTCCTGCAGCCTAGAGGACAGGAAGGCCCGAAAGGTGCCAGACAGCCCCACGGCTCGGGCTTGCTGGAAGCACTGGAAGTCAGCCCCACGGATACCACGCATGCCTCCAGACAGAGGGGTGTTCAGTGCCACCAGGTGGAGCTGCCGGAAAGGTCACGGATGGTCACAAGATAAGCAGGGTCACACGTGACCTTCTAGCCTGTGGCCTGCATACCCACCGGCAGAGCCCATGGAGGGATGAGACCAGTTACTTTGGTGACGACCTTCAAGCAACCCTCTCTCCTGGCCCCTCTCAGCCTAGAGCATCTGAGGCAAGTCTCAGGTACTGTGGAGTCCCAGCAGCCCCCATGATAGCCCCGATACTCCTTTCCGGTGAGCAGAGACAAGGGCCAGCTCAGCCTGTTCCACACCCTGGCTATAGAGCAACTGCCCATGCCTGGCTGCCCCACCCTCCGGAGGACAGAGACACGGCATATACACAGCCCACTGCCCTCTTGTCTGCTCTATTAAAGACTAGCAGAGACTGGCTTCTAAAGAGCTTGATTTCATCGATAACCACTAAGTCACCGGAGAAAAGCCAAGTCCCTGGCCTACATGGTGAGTAGCCCATATCAGTCAGAAACCTACCCATAGCTCTGGGGGGATTCCCTCTGTCCTGTCAGGACTGGGAGCTGGATGGTCACCCTGGACACTCACCACTGGGTGAAAGTCCTGGTGAGTATGGGCAGGTGAGGGGGAGGGGTGGGCTGGCGGCCGGTGTTCATGAGAACTGTGGTGGTGGTGGTGGTGGTGGTGGTGGTGTGGAACTCCCGGGTAAGGCTGGCGGTCCGGCAGACGTGGTGGGTTGGCCAAGATGTCATCTGCTCGCCAGGGTCGTGCCGTGGGATAGGAGTGCTCCCTCCGGGTATATGAACTGCCCTCATGAAGCTGTACCAATGGAGGTTGCAAGGCAGCTACCTCGTTGTCCTAAGAAGGGATATACACAATGCCTGGGGTAGCTCATCACCTCAGTTATCCCCTTCCTTTGTCTCTTCTGTACACTTAGGCAGGACAGGGCTGGCCCTGAGGTGGTAAGGAAGCTATACCCTGAGCTCTGGGGTTCAGGCTTGAGCCAGGAAGACAGTTTTGTCTCAGCACAGCTTCCTCAGGGATCCTGGGTACTGGTCTAACTAAAGACATACATTGTCTTAATCGGCTGTCGCATGTCGTTTGAGGTCACTGGGAGGCTGGCCCTGGAGTTGCCTCTTACCCCCTATTTGACACCCAAACCTATTTGTCCCCAAAGCACCCTCCAAAGTCTGTGATGGTTTTTACATGCTTGGACCAGGGAGTGGCATTACTGGAGTAGGTGTGGCTTTGTTGGAGGAAGTGTGTCACTGTGGGTATAAGCATTAAGACCCTTGTCCTCGCTGCCCGGAAGCCAGTCTCCTCCTATCTGCCTTTGGAACAAGATGTAGACCTCTCAGCTCCTCCAGCCCCATGTCTGCCTGGATGCTGCCCTGTTCTCACCTTGATGATAATGGACTGAACCCCTGAACCTGTAGGCCAGCCAAAATTAAATGTTGTCATTTATAAGAACTGGCTTGGGCATGGCTTGGTCATAGCAGTAAAATCCTAACAAAGACAAAGGTCCCTTGTCTGGAGATGGCCCCACTCGCTGTGGCATGGAGAGAACAGCAAAACAGGCCAAGAGCAAAACACAGTGCCCTTGAGCACAGCTAGAGGTCAACCATTTTCAACCAAGGTGACCACTGTTTAATCCTATGGCAATAAATATCAATGGGGCTTAATGGGGATCTCCAGCCCGTGCCCCGACTTCCCCAGTCAGTTTCTGCTGAAGTTCTGAGAGCCTAACTTAGTGATGGCATTTCTACTTGTTGTCATCTGTTTGGGTTTTTTTTTTTCCCCCCTTTGGAGGCCTCACCCAAGGGCCTCTGCCCACGACTCTCTTGGGAACTCCAGCCGGCTGCCTTAAAGGGGCCTCCCAGTCACCAGCTTTTTGCTGTGTGTTTTGAGTACTCAGTTTGACGGTGCTTTAATTTTTATCTGTCCTCCTGTTAATTATTCTTTCACTTCCAGCTTGCTGCGTACTCTGTAAATCCGCTCACTCCAAACTGAAAAATGAAGTTGCCCTGTGGCCCACTCCTTGCACTGCAGGGGCCCCGTCATCAACCTCCAGTCACACACAGTTGCTTCCTGAACTTCAAGTAACAATGCCGATCTCGAGGAGGCACTGACTCAAGTCCTGGCCTTCCTGTGCTCCGTGGCCCCTGCTATCCTTCTAACAGCCAAATGGAGGGGGGACGCTCCTTACCGTCCCGTGCGGGAGGGCTGTCCGGGCCTCCAGCTGAAAGACAACAACAGCAGGGGTTATTCTAGGCCAGGGCCTCTCCTCTGTAGCCCTCTTCCCACGGCCCCTCCCACAGGAAGAGGGTCCCCTGAGAACTCACCAGCACCTTACGGAAGCCATTTCTAACCCGTACGTAGAGCTCTTCCCTCTCGGCCACAAAGATGAGCCAGCCCTCTGGCACCTCACGTATCTTGTCCAACATGGTCTGGTATGTAGCCCAGATCCTTACCTGCTAGAACCCCGACCCAAGTGCAATGTGAGACCCACTGCCCAGAGCACCCAGAGCTCCCATTAAGGAGGCCAGAGGGTGACTCTGAGTAGGTATAGGGTCCCCAAGTAAGAGGAATGGAGCTTATAGTAAACGCCTTGGGGACCCTATAGTCTCTCAGACACTGAACTCTACACCCATTCAGACTGGTGGCGAAGATTTCCTGACATGCCATCTGCCTCCCCACCCCTACTCCAGATTGTCAGACCTTGGCCAACTGGACACTTACCCCAGCAGAGGCACCCATGGCTCCTGGGGGACCTGGGGGGCCAGGTGGGCCTGGAGGACCAGGAACACTGACAGCTACAAGAGAAATCAAGTTGGAAACTCCTGTCTACATGGGCAGCCCTCGGCAACCCAGATCCACTCTCCACATTCTTACTCTGTCTATGAGGGCCAGGGAATGAGGGAGGTCCTGGAGGTCCTGGAGGTCCTGGGGGGCCCTGGCGCCCCTCATATCCAATGCCAGGAGGTCCCTGCGGGCCAGGAGGGCCAGGCGGACCCCGAATGCTCTCTCCTTTTGGACCCTAGGAACAACAAAGAAGACCTTCATCGGTACCCTGTGTACCCTAGGCTGGGACTGTAATTGCTCATAGCCCCAGAGGTAGAAGTCGTCTTTAAGACCTATATAGTCCTGCCTACCACAGGGCCTGTTTTGTTAGAGATATGGTCCCAGGGCAAAGGAACAGCCCCAGATCTTCCAGTGTTCCAGTCAGAAGCTAGGCCCGTTGTTCCCTTGAGTCATCATGACAGTTGTGATGCCCCACCCCTGGGGCTGCTCAGTGCTGCTCAAAGCTAGGGACAGCAGCAAAAGAACAACCATAACACAGACACACAAGGCTAGCCTGCCCATGTGCCCACCCAGCCTCACGCTCACAGAGAAGCTAATAATGTGGGTTCTCGGGCAGCTAAGTTTACAGGGTTTGGTCTGAGTCTTTCTTTCTTTCTTTTTTTTTTTTTCCTTTTTCTTTTTTTCGGAGCTGGGGACCGAACCCAGGGCCTTGGGCTTCCTAGGCAAGTGCTCTACCACTGAGCTAAATCCCCAAGCCCGGTCTGAGTCTTTCAAGATATACAACCAAGCATGATGTGTCCCTTGACTGTGCCCAAGCCCACAGTGTGTGAACACCTATAGGAAGCCTGGTGGTGGGGTCGGGGAGGGCTTACCGGAATTCCAGGGTATCCAGGTGGGCCAGGTGGTCCAGGTACACTTGAGCTGAAGAATCCACCACCAGGAGCCCCAGGCTCTCCCCTCTCTCCCTTCCGTCCAGCATCCCCTCGGTCTCCCTTGTCCCCCTAAAATGGTTATCGGAGGCAGATGAGGGTTACAGGTCAGCACCGACCCCATGAGTCATGGGCACCTCCTTGGTCCTTGGTGTTCCCCGCCCACCCCCAGATCCAGCTCAGCTCGAACCTCCTGCTGTATCAGCCCCACCCCCCACTGGCAAGGGACAGCAAGTGTCCAGCCGACACTACCAAAAGGCCAGCGTAGAATGGCTCGATGTCATTAGACACTTGTCAGCAGGGACGAAGGCACCGGCCCGGATATCAGCCACCCAATCAGGACATCCACGTGGCCCCACCTTGACCAACAACCTCACCTACCTTCATTTCGGCTTCCAGGTGGAAGAGGTCAATGGGGAACTGCCCTGCAGGGGGGATTGGGTAGGTTAGGATCCTATAAGGTTTGCACTCCCTTCCCCCACCCCGCCCGCCTCCCTTGATTTGTGTGAGGACCACAAATTTTCTTACATTTACCCCACGTTAATGGATTTTTTTTTTTTTAAAGATAATGTTTTTTGGTCATGGTGTTTTGTTTTGTTTTGTTTTGTTTTGTTTTGTTTCAGAGTTGCGTTTGTAAATGTTCACGACTGGTCAATGGCCCTTCTGATCCGTCACCATCCAGGGGGCCTGGAGAGATGCGCTCCCTCATTCTGACAGTCTCCCACGGATCCCCATGGGGGGGTGTGCATTAAAGACCCGCTGTGTGAACTGGCTTCTTCCCCTGGTCTCCACGCTTCAAGAAGCCTGGTCCTGTGCCCTCAGGCCTAGGGTCAGTCAGCAGGGCCCAGGGCTCCTCCCTCCTCTGGGCCATTTCCTCTTTGTTGACTCTTGCCTACGGAGGCAGGAAGATGTTTTGGCCTCTTCTGGAGAAGTAACTTGATCTTTTTTTTTTCTTACTTCACATATGAATAAAACATAACTTCACTTATTTCTGTCTGGGGAACACCTTCTTGTCCTCATCAAATATGAGGGTTTGGTTTCTAGTACACTTGGGTGGAAGGCTCGGAGACATTCCATTTAAGGCCTGTAACTCTGTGAACAAAGGGTTAGTTCATTCCTTCAGGGAGAGCAACCTTGGGTCACTTTTTCCTGTTGCTGCCCTCTTCGGAGTCCTTGCCTTGTGGAATTACCTTCTGGAGGCCTCTTGCCACTGTATAAGGTAGTCCTGAGCCCCGATGCTTAGCTATCTTACAGGGCTGTCACCTGGGAGGTGACAGCTGCCACTAGTAGGACCCAAGCTCCAGCCCCTATCCTAGGACCTCTGTAGAACGAGGTTGTGGTCTATGGGATCCTGTGGCCTATATATCGAGGTGTCCCACTGACTCAGTTATTCCAGCTTCTAAGACAGGCTTCACCAGCATCCCAGCCCAGGCTGCCTTAGGGTCTTTTGTTTCTCCTTTGACTTGCAAGCTGCCTGAACCAATCCTCCAGGGCAGACGCTCACCGCAGGGATTTTTACATTCACAAGACTGCCTCCCACTGCAGGGACCGATCCCTGTGGTGGCCTGTGGCCAGAGATAATGTGGACACACATTGGTGGCCGATGAACCCTTCTGTCTCCGTGTTCAATTTCTTTTTCTTTCTTTCTTTCTTTCTTCTTTCTTTCTTTCTTTCTTTCTTCTTTTTTTTTTTAAAAACGTCTGTCCATTTTTTCCTCTGTATACTGAGGGTCTGCTACTGTAGGTGAATGAGTTCAGTTCCTGGATTGTCCTGGCAGATTGAGTTTGATCAAGACGAGCGCTTTTCTATTCCCAGCCACATTTCCCAAGATGCACTTGGTGACAGACGCAAATTGTCCGGGGCACATCTTGCTGGCACAATTCCCTCCATCCCCACCTTCTAGCTTGCCCATCCTAAGGAAGGGGTCTCCCTTTGTCTCTCTGGGCAGCCAGTCCACGCCCGTCCTGGCTGCGGACAGAAGCGCCCATGCATAGCCACTGAAAACCTGAGTTTAAATCTATTCTGTCTTCTCTCTCCTCAGCTGTCCCTGCTCTGTGTTTCTCCTTCCTTCGTCTTGATTTGCGTCAAACTTTCTTCTGTATTCTTGTTATTTTTCCGTCAGACATCCAGCTGCACATTCTTGGTTTTGGCAAGTTCATCTGTACCCTTGACCCCAGCCAAACATCAGAGAAATGGTCCAGAGAGTCTGGGCCTATGGCTGTGCACCCTGGATTCTTCCTGCTGGGTCAGTCAGCTGTTTCCCACCTCCCAGCCCTTTCTGGGACTGCTTTTCCCCAGGAGGCTTGCCCTGTGCAGCAGGCTGTTTGATGCTCAGACTGTCCTCTTTGGACAGGGTCATACTGTGGCATCCTGTGTGAATTCTGATGTGGAACATCAGAGCCCAGCCGCCCCCCTACCTCCCCCCCCTTTATGTTCTGAAGCGCTCAGGGTCTTCTGGCTTTACTCATTTCTGCCAGTTTTCAGTTTTCTTGGGCATCTTTTGACTGTGGGAATTATTGCAGATCTTTGGAAATGGAGCCATTTTGCCCTTAATTGCTGTTTACCTTTGATTGTCTAGCAACGAGCGTGCCAGATGATTGCTGTGTCCTCCCTCCCCTGGGGAGCTTCTCTTTTCTGGTTTTCCACTGTCTGGGCGCTGAGCTGGCCCCTCATAGCTTACCCGTACTGTCTCAGCAGGTCATGTCCATGGTACTCCAAACTCTCACATCCCAAGGTTTACCAGACCAGACAGCCCTCTTCTCTGAGATGATTCTCTTTTCTTTTAGGTCTGGGACATGGTGTTCTCTAAGTCTTGGTAACAACTTCCCAGGAGGTACCTGGTCTCGTCTGGTGTCTTCTCTTCTCTTCTCTTCTCTTCTCTTCCCCACCCCCTCCTTCCCCCCCCCCCCCGTCACACACCCTGGTTGGTTCTCCCCCCCCCCCCGGAGCTGGGGACCGAACCCAGGGCCTTGGGCTTACTAGGCAAGCGCTCTACCACTGAGCTAAATCCCCAGCCCCTCTCTGGTTGGTTCTTTGTTCAAGCATCTGTCTTCCTTATAATGCCACTCATGGTGAGTGCTGTTGGCAGGCAGAATTTGGGGCTCCAGAGTTTGGTTTTGCTTTGCTTTGGCAGGATCCCACTAGCACACAAACACACCAACATTTTGTGGGCTGGGGGTAGGGGATGCGGGTGGCCTCAGCTGTTTTTGTTTGTTTGATTGGTTGGTTTGGTTTAGTTTTTTAAGACACAGTATCTCTGTGTCACGGTCCTGGAACTCCCTCTGTAGACCAGGCTGTCTCCAACTCAGAGATCCTCCTGCCTCTGCCTCCTGAATGCTGGGATTAAAGGTGTTCACCACCAGCTCCCAAGTGAGGCTTCTCAACTCTTAACCTGCTTTCCTAGATGAGTTTGGTGGACGTTGGTCAGACCAATATGGATGCTTGGCAGGGAATGCTCACTGCTCACTGGGAAGAACAACCCTGCTTGTTTCTATCAGTGAGCTGGGTGACAGGGACATCTCACTGAGCTGCTCTTCCCTACACACACACACCCCAACCCCCAGGCCCTAGCCCTGAAATGCTGACTGGGGTCCCTAAATCCAGCTCTAATCAAGACTGGGTGAGCTAAGAAAGCGCTTTGTCCCTCCAGAGGGTTGGACAGCAACCATGGTATAGGGGGTGTCTGGTCCCCAACTCTAGAGCTAGTTGTCCCCGACAACCCTCATCCTGGACAGTAGTGCAGAACGTGCTCACCTGGTGGCCCGGGTGGGCCCACCTCTCCTTTGTCACCCTTTGGTCCTGGAGGCCCCTGCACACCTGGAGGAAGAAACCCCAAAGCTATCAGGGAAAGTCCCTCCCCCTACCAACGATGCCCCCAGTCCTAGCTATTGTGGGCACCTGGTGGGCCTCGACCAGAAAGGCTGCCGATGGTTGAGGGTGGGAGAGCACAGTCAGAATTAGGGCTCATTAGGAGCAATGGTGTGTGAGGGGTAGAGGGAAGCAAAGCTATGTGTTGGGGGAGAGGAAGCCACTGCCCTGTGCCCCTACTGATGGGTGGGATTGTTCTCGCACCCATTCTGAGAAATCTTGGGTGGTCACCTCCCCCCAGCATCAGTGCCCCTAGTTAGACTCCGTGGACAGTCACTCCAGATGTGTGCGCCATTAGAGGTAGGGTATGGTTGCAGGCATGACTTAGCTAAAAGGTACTCAGGAACAAGATACTCAGAGCTAGCAGAGAGGTTGAGTCCCGCAACTTCCTTTTTCCTAGTCAGTTTGACGTTACTATCCTGCGGCCATCCCCTACCAGAGCCCCAAACCTCCAAAGGAAATGTGAGCCCCGAAGTCCTCACCTTGCTGTCCTGGTAGTCCAGGTCGGCCAGACTCCACAAATGCCTACAAAGACCAAGCGGGAGAGGGGGGGTGTGTGCTGAGATTCAGCGCTCTAAAAAACATGACTACCAGAGTCCCCAAGGCAAGAAGTCCCAGGGGCCCTCCCCAGAGCCATATCGGCACCCTTTCCATAGGAGCTCTGAAGTAAGGGTAGGGTCTATATCAAGAATCCTAGCCATGGTGATCTGCTCTCACAGGTCACCTCTTCCCTTTCTAAGTTTAGTAAAACTGGGGGCACCCCCAGCACCTGGATCAGAGACCTGGGTCAATCCAGCTTGAGACTGTCTCCAAGCCCCAGAGTTAAGATTCCCTCCTATGTGGGATCAGTGCTCATCCCCTGGCCCTAGAGACAGCCAACCCTAGAGACCCATCCCAGAGGCTATTCCAAGGCCAGCAACTGGCGAGAAGCCTGTATAGAACGAGGCTGTGGACACTTACATTGCTGTCATAGACGGGCACTCCGGGAGGACCTGGGGGGCCTGGAGGCCCAGGGGGGCCAGGCAGTCCCTGTGGAAGGACAGAAAGCTCTAGTTAGTCAAGGTCACCGCTAAGCCATCAGTGTAGGCTAGGGGAGCAGACACGGGCTGAAAAGCAGTTCAATCAGGAAGCTGAATGCGTTTGATGATGTAAAAGCAAGAACACATTTCTGACTCTGGTCCACGGGCCTGCCAGCTAGGCCTGCCTGTTTCCTGCCTAGGGTGTTCTTCTTCTTCTTCTTTTTTATTTTTATTTTTTTAAAGATTTATTTATTTATTTAATATCTGTATGCTGTAGCTGTCAGATACACCAGAAGAGGGCATCAGATCTTCTTACAGATGGTTGTGAGCCACCATGTGGTTGCTGGAATTTGAACTCAGGACCTCTGGGAGAGCAGTCAGTGCTCTTAACCACTGAGCCATCTCTCTAGCCCTGCCTAGGGTGTTCTTAAGCCATATAGGGGTCACATGAGCTATGGATAACCAAAGTACAAGTAGTCCTGCTTTCTCCTGAGATCCCTAGCTGCAAACTTGGAGCTCGGTCACTCAAGAAGGCTTTGGCATGAATAAATGACATCTTATTTTTACATATTCAAGGTAAGGAACAGCCTAACTCCAACAGTCACATGCTGCCTCTGCAAAGAGCCTCTGTGTAAGCCCCGAGGACCCAGGTAAGGAAAAAGAATGACCGAGGCTTCTTCATCCCACTAGGATACCCTGCGTTGTCTGCTGTCCCCAAGACAGCTGTGAACATCTGTGTGTTTTTTTCTTAAAGATTTATTTATGTTATGCATGTGAGTACACTGCCACTGTCTTCAGACACACCAGAAGAGGGTGTCAGACCCCATCATAGGTGGTTGTGAGCCATCATGTGGTTGCTGGGAATTGAACTAGAGGAACTCTGGAAAGTGAACTCAGGGCCTCTGGAAAAGCACCCAGTGTTCTAAACCGCTGAGCCATCTCTCCAGCCTGAACATTTGTGCTCTTGCTGGCACCTCCGATTGAGGGACACAATCCTCGCAAGGAACAGTATTCAACCTGATTTTGGAAATCACAACTGAGGATAAAATCCAAGAGGCAGTCTTTGGCATTGGGAAGGACATGGCTGGTCTGTGACTGAGCCAGTCCTGCAGCTCTGCAGACGCTGCAGTTTGCTCTCCATTTTGCTTGGTGCTGGTAGGCATTAGTCCACAGAGAAGGCAGCGGACAAGAAACCCAGAGCAGCAATGACCAATCAGGAGTGTGAACTCTCTGAAATACTTATATCTGGATTTCCATGCCTATCTCTATGCTCTGGGCAAAATGGATGGGAGGCAGGAGCCACAGGCCAGACGCAATCACTCTGGGGAAGTCCCTGAGTCTCTGGGTGGCTGCGTCCGGTAGAAAGGGAAGAGACGCCATGAAACAACAACAAAAAAAATCCTTACGTTCCTAAGGCAGCAGATGGTTTTAAAAGGTATAAAGCTATGTTGATGGGTCCAGAGAAGGGATGTCGTAAGGTCCCATCCCATGGTTCTCTTCTGGTATAGGAATATGCAGATATGTCTATGCACATGTAATTGTGAGTGTGCTCACACGGTATTTATGCAAGTCTGCCTGTCAGGACCGACATGTCTGGTTACATCACCAGACATCTGAAACAGCTCAGTAGATGAGCTGCAGAGGCCCTGGTAGCCATACCTGTTCCCTGGTGTTCCAAGCCACCGCCCACTCCCCGTTACAGGTTACAGGACACTTACCCTCATGCTGAACCCAAGGCTGGCCTCTCCAGGCTCCCCTTTCTCTCCCTTTAAGCCATTTGTTCCGGGACGACCCTGGACAGGATAGAGTAGCAGGGCTTCTTGGACACTGGACAGCCTGTGCACAGCCCCATCCTTCCCATGATCGAGGCTTCACACCCCAGCCCCAGTCTAGGCCTTGCCCAGAAACTAGGAAAAGCAGGACACTGACTAGAAGGACACAGATCAGAGCCCTGTCTTTGCCCAGAACCTCCCATCGGGTGTCAGACAAGTTGTACTGCACTCCGTATTAAATGACCCATGTTAAGACACTGGCCACATAAGTATGACAGCAGCATCAGGAGGATGGACAGAAGGAGCAGCTGTCCATTTTCTCCTAGGCCAAGCCCTCTGTAACCCCAGACACTCTCTACCCACTAGGTCCCACTTGTAAGGCCACCAAATCCTTACCGGCCGTCCAGGGAAGCCAATTTCACCCTTGTACCCAGGCCGTCCATAAGGACCCTACGGAGAAAAGTGATGAGTCAAGGGATGGGTGGAGCCTCCTAGTGAGGAGGGAGAGGTCGTCCCCAGGAAAGGACCACCAGGACTGCCATCTTTGAGGAACTGCCTGTTGCCATCTGGTGTAGTAACCCAACCCCATATTTTCATGGTTGCAGTTGATACAAACCTTGGGGCCATGAACTCAATATAATGAGGGCACTACTCACCGGGGGTCCTCGGAAGCCTGGTTCTCCCTGAATGGGGAATCAGAGGTACGTTAGGTAGCTATGACTAACCTCACCCACTGCCACCCAGAGTCCTTGCCGCACCCATGTGAATGTGCTAGGCTGGCAACCAAGGCTTATAACCATCCCAGTGAGATAGGGCAGACACTAGCATTAGGGACTGTTGTGGTCATTATTTAAAAAATAGGACCTTTTCTCCCAGGCTAGTGTTGGCACCGTAGGACCACATGGCATCTGCGGGGTACCTTCATCTCAGTGGCGACTGGTTCCAGTGTGGCACCACACCATGTTACCTCTAGTTATCCTCTAGCCCCCACTGCTAATCACTCTCTCCTGGCTGGCAAGCCAGGGACTCTCTGTTCCCAGCAACCTGGTAGAATCAGGACTCTAGAGGTCCGGCAGCGGCTGGCTGGCCTATCTCGGCTCTCTGCCATGGACTCTGCCCACACTCCCAGCATCCACCCCCTGGTCCCAGCAGTGGCTAACCTCCCACCGCTCCCTGCCACCGCTCTGTTTACATTCCCAACACCCGCCCCCTAATAGTTACGGTATGAACTCCCAGCAAGCCATTAAAGCCAACTCAACAAGCTATAATTTAGCAATCAGATTTATATGTTAAATTCTCAATCCGCAATACTTCCACACAATAAACTCGCAACCAATTGATAAGTTGACCTCTAGAAATCCATCCCTTAAGAAATATCCCTGGGGTTGGGGATTTAGCTCAGTGGTAGAGCGCTTGCCAAGCAAGTGCAAGGCCCTGGGTTCGGTCCCCAGCTCGGGAAAAAAAGGGAAAAAAAAGAAAAAAAGAAAAAAAGAAAAGAAAAAGAAATATCCCATAACTAACTATGGCTACTTAAGGCCACATAGATCTGGGTCGTCCTTTTCTGCCTCCATCTCCTCCATCTTGGTTCTTCTTTTTGTCCCTTCTCCCCCGCCTTACAAAAATTTTGTTCCCGGCCTTACTTTTTTTTTTTTTTTGGAGCTGGGGACCGAACCCAGGGCCTTGCACTTGCTAGGCAAGCGCTCTACCACTGAGCCAAATCCCCAACCCCCCCCCCTTACTTTTTACTGTCCAATCGTGGGCCTTTGACCCACCCTGTACCAGCCCTCACCTGCATAAAGACATCAACCTACCAGGGACGAGGTCCAACTTAAGGCACAGATGGGTGTTCCCTGAGTCCCCGAGGATGGGTTCAACTTACAAAGCCCATAGCTAAGGGCCGAATTCTATAGCGCCTCTGGGAGCAGAGGGTTCTCTGGGCCTGGGGAATCTAGTATCTAGTTAAGGTCACCTTCTAACAACACTGTAGGCCAGTGAGAAATTATTCCTCAGAGGCACTGTGGCTTGCCAAGGCCCCTCCCCCAGTGCCTCCTTGGAAGGGCCGCAGGGGTGGGAACCTAAAACACAGAACAAGTCCTAGCCAGCCAAGCAGTTCTGTGCTCAGTTCCTGCAGGCGCAGGTCCATAGGAAGGGGGAGGTCTAGATACCTGTTACACAGGGTAAATGAACACGGCCCCCCAAGGTCTTGGTCCCTTTCATCTCTCATAGAAAGAAGGCCTGGCAGTGGTCAGTATCACTAGCCTCCTATAGGTGACTTTGGCCTACAGGACCGAAGTATAATGTAAGTCATTGGCAGGTATGGGAGCCATGAGAACATACCCAAAATGGTTGCCAGGGGCAAAGGTCAGAGGGTGTCATGATCTTGCTTCTCTATTGGAACACCTCCCCAACACACACACACACACACACACACACACACACACACACACACACGCTGTCTTCACAGTATTAGGGAACCCCAACCTCACCTTGGCTCCCTTCTGGGCCTGGCCCAGGGCTGTGCCATCAGGGCTAAAGATACTGCCTGGTTCTCCCTTCTCACCCTGGAAAAGCAAGACAGGAAAAGACAGGTCAGGGCTCACCCATTGGCTTTCAGATACCCACAAACCAGAAGCAGCAAAGGGAGGGGGGGTCTTGGCCTCTATGGGAGAGTTTATGACCAGAGCCCTCTGAGACAGAGTAACAGAGATGGCATATTCCAGGATTCTCAGGGCCCAGCCTGCCCCAAGAGCCATCGTCTAGATAGATAAGATAGAATTATCTTGCCTGTAGCAGGGGCAGCAATAAGGCTACACCTGGTTCCTGAGAAAGGAGCACAAGGCACCCCAGTCCTTTACCTTGGGCCCTGGAAGACCCTGCTCGCCTTTGGAACCCAGGTCACCCTTCGGTCCAGCAGGTCCCTGTAGTGACGATCAGATCAGAATGAGGATCCATGACCCACTGTTCCTCAGTCCCCATAACTCCCATAGCCCCTGTCCCATGTTTGCTCACGGGCCAGCCCTTCAGAGTGGTGAACAATTGCACGTGGCAAGGGACACTATGCTACACCGTCCAGACCCCATTTTCTTCCTGAGAGCATCATGACCTCAAGGACAGTGACTGTCCCCACCCAAGCTTACACTGCTGTCCTGTGCTTACCAGGAGCATAGCCCACGCCCACCCCCAGTGTCAGGGTATTGCTAGACAAGCATGTGCCTTGGAAGCAAAGCTACTTACAGGAAAGCCTGCGTACCCTGGCTTGCCCTGTGAAGAGAAGGGGGCACCATGAGTTGTGGGGACACCCTGCTCTCACTGGTGTTCTAACCCAGCCGCCCCGGACCCTCTCTGAACTTTCTTAGAAGCAAGATGGCGCTTACCTCAGGTCCCGGCGTGCTTACTACAGCTCTCTGTCCCCACGCCACCAGGAAATACAAATTCGAGGGGAAGAAAAGAAAGCCACCTTTGAGTTGAAAGTCACCTGCTATCACATTAGCCACAAGCTCAGCAAAGCTAGCCCGAAGTGGAACTTAGAAGAAAACTGTATTTTTAGCGGTGTGCCTGGACTCTCTGTAGGCGGCCAGCTGACAGCTGACCCATTTCGTGGGGGGGTCCCCCTTTCCAGCTTGGGGTGGCTCTCCAATCCTGTTACATACAGATCCTGCTGCATGTGACCGTCCTGTGGAGACAGCTCCACCTACTGGAGGGCTTCTCCTATGCCTTGCTGTCAAGCCAATGTCCCCTGAATAAAGGCCAGCTCCGGCTTTTGATCTACCCTGGTCCCAGAGCCCTTGACCTTGACCCTGCACTGTGGTGTCTGGCCCACTCTTGGAAGCATGAGGCCCGGGCTAGGCTCTCTTGTGACCAACTCACATCCTTCCTCCCAGGACCATATCATGCCCATCTCAGAACTGAGGGAACAGACTCCAGAAAGTGAAGTAACCAGCCGGGATCACAAATGACAACTACAGCTGGATTTGGGCCTAGTTAGTGGCCCAACCATGCTCTGGCTCTGTCCGGGGGAAGCCTCTCCCTGGCATGCTCAGCTCCTCGGGGCCCCGCATCTCCCTCTCAGTGACTCAGGCTTCTCGCTGCAGAGGCGTGAGCTTGGGCAGCAGCTCAGCTCCTGGGTTCTGTGGTGGGGCTGTGAGGGACCCGTTTACTCTGGGCCTGGACCCTTTGGATATGTTGCTTCGGCGAGCCCAACAGGGCAACGGTAGCTTCTACAGTCTAGAAGGCCTAGAAGCTTTGGCAAGGAGAGAACTTGTAGCCAACACAAGACAGCCTTTTCCTGAGAAGCCAGGGCCCCTCTCGTGTCCTTCTGATGAGGCAGTTAGACCATCTTAAGGCAGTACCTAGACCGAGGAATGAACCCCACAGCACTCCAGGGTACTTACATCCTCATTTGACACATAGATCACAGGCCCTGGGGGGCCTGGAGGGCCAGGGAGGCCTGGCCGACCCACTCCATCTTTTCCTGGGTTTCCCTGGAAGAGAACAAAGAGAACGGTAGAGAGGTGAACATTCCAGTGTCTGGCCAGATCCCAAGAGCCAACCCACGGTCCAGGTACTAGGTTTGTAGAGAGTAGCTGAGGCCATCCCTGCTAACACAAGGGTCTCTCTCTGCTCAACTCTCTGATATCACGAGGGCAGCCAGGTGGTTTGGGCCTGAGGCAGGGGCTTAATGGGACTCCCCACCCCCAGGCCTGGGCAGCTCAACTCTTTGTCCCCTCTGTAACTCCGGCTACAGAGACACTTACCTTTTCTCCCTGGGTCCCTTTCTCTCCTTTGGGTCCCTGCAGAGACAGGAAATGAGTCCTTGTAGACAGAGGCAGAGTCCCTTCAGGGACCAGCCTACCTGAGCCTGGCTTGCAATGCAGACAAGGACTCTACGTTTCCTCGAGCCTTGGAGACTAGAGAGAGGGGGACCCCCAAATCCCCAACTAGGCTTGCACTGGGCTCCACAAGGCACAGTGTAGCAGGTTGGGGACACAGATGTCCAGGATACCCCAGTTCCCTTCCCAAGGGCTTCTTTTCTGCCCCCTCACTTACCGGGGGCCCAGCTACACCCTCTCTTCCTGGGAGACCAGGGATGCCCTGGACTCCGTCTGCTCCAACTTCTCCCTGAAGCACACAAATAAAAGATACAGAGTCAGCCCTGCAGCCCGCAGGAGCAGAGACTCCTAGAGAGGGGGCCACAGCAACCATGGATGGGTACGGCCATCACCTAGGTTTCTATGGGCTACTGGCTCAAGCCCTGGAGGGTAAGACAACTCTCCCCTTGAGAGGTGAGGAAGATGGGGTAAAGGGAGGATGGTAACAGGGAAGAGGGAAGGGAGGAAACTTATTTTCCCTTAATTAGTGCAGGGCTCTGTGGGTGTGCCCTACGACAAGGACTTAACGTGGGTAGTTTGCTCTGAATCAGGCATGTTAAGTTACAGAGACAGAAGTAGACTGGAGGAACCAGAACCAGAACCGCATAGGGGGTCTCATTCATCCTCCTCTTAGGCCTGGCTGCCTCTGATATGCCTGACCTACCCTCACCTATGGCCTACAGGGCATGCTTTCTGGTCTCTTCAGGCCCTCCCAATCCCCAGTGGACCGTGTGCCCGACCCTGGGTGAAGTACGTACCTTGGCCCCAGGTGGCCCAGTCACTCCAGGATCCCCCTACGTGGACAAAAGGTTCCATAAACTTGGGGTATCAGCTGGCCCACCCCCAAACCAAGGTGCATTCTCCTCTGTTAATCACTCAGGATTCTCGGTCCTAGCACTTAGGCTCTCCTCCCAATGGTCCTAGAATCCTTGGTGACTAAGCTGAGACCTAGAGGCCCACACTGGTGAAAGGTACAAAATGTATCCCAGCATCACGGCGGTTGGATAGTTCTGGAGAGCGTGTAAAAGCAGGAGGCAGGTCTTAGCATCTCCACTGTTAGAAACAAGTCCTCTGAAGTAACTTCTTAACATTAAAAAAAAGGGGGGGTTGGGGATTTAGCTCAGTGGTAGAGCGCTTGCCTAGCAAGCGCAAGGCCCTGGGTTTGGTCCCCAGCTCTGAACAAAAAGAAAAGAAAAGAAAAGAAAAAAAAAAGTCCAGTACAAGCCCATCTGAAATCCCAGTCTTTGGAAATGTCTACCCCGTGTTTTGTAAATCACAGGAAAACATTCAGCTGAGGTCAGTCAGGACCCCCTGGTAGGGACTATTCTGGTGTTCTCCACCCTTACCCCTGCCCTGGGGAGTCTGACTCAAGTCTAAGGCAAGGTAAGGGCTATGGGGCTATATCTGTGGGCTGCTGTGACGGGAGAAGCTGAGAACCAAACTCTCAGATCCTCCAGGACACAACACCCGACTTGTCCCTGAAGCTGAGAAAATGGCAGAGGGTAGGGGGTTTGTGGGGGGGGGGGGCGCTTGTCCCTGGGCTCTTCAAAATTCTATCATGCTTCAGATGTATGAAGCCAGGAATCTCAATTCGCAGGGTTTTGGAAGGATAAGATATGACCCCAGTAACCCTCAATGGGCAGGAAGGGGGCATGTGGCTATTTTCTATGAAGCCAAAAGGCTGTATTTTGCAAACTTCCATGCTCAAGTCCCAAAGTATTAATCAGCTAGGCAGAACTCCGAGAAAGGCCTCCCCACTCACCTTGATTCCCGGCAAGCCCGGAAGTCCCTGTCAGAGTACAGGAAACAAGTGTTAGTGACCGGATCTGCGTTATTGTTCCTCAGTTGATTCCCCCATCCCAAACCTCACAGCTCCTTCTATGGTAAAATGATCTCCCCGGGCAACCGAACTTTAACAGTATATCCAGCTGAAAGATACAGGGGGATTCTTTCTGTTGTTCTTATGACCGCCCCCCCCCTCCACATTTGAAACGGTTTTACAATAAAAGTATATACTGAAAAAAAGTTACAAAGAAAAATGACCGTAACAATATTACTTTAACCTATTGTTACAACAGTAGTGGCCCTGGAGACAGGAGGCTGTCCTGGTGTTCTCCAAGGCCAAGGCATACTGTGGCTCCTCAGGGAGGAGTGGTATCCTGGATGGGGCCATTGAATGGACCCTCCTCCCCCAACCCACTAACTCCTGTTACTCTAGCCAAGTATCTGCCACTTTCTCAAATTTCAGGCACGGAAGGATCAGATAGGGAAAGGACTGTCTGACACCCTCTCTCCCATCTTGCAGACAGTTTGGAATCGGGTCTTTCTCAGATGGAGGATACTGTGGATCATATCCCTTGGCCCACATGAGGCTGCTCCAAGGACACCCGGCCTGGAAATCTCCTGCCTAGCTCATGGGCAGTACCTGCAGCCCATCGGAGCTTCGGGCTGTTGACCAGAGAGGTGTTCCAGAACCTTCCATGTCATCCTGAAGGGAACATAAAAGGGATATTTAGCCTCTGAGCCTTATTAAGGAGGAGCCTTCCCTAAGGTCAGGGAGGTGGAAACGTGGGGGGATGGGAGGGGACCATGGATGGTTGACCGAGCTTGGGTTATGGGTAAAGTAATCGAACCCCGATAGGTAGGCCTCCCTGCTCAGTCACAGGGCTCCGGCTTGTGTGTGTGCAAGAGCAAAGTGTACCTGGGTGCACAAGCAGGTTTTCAGCAGTTAAGTATGGAGGGGCTGGGAACAGCAGCCACAGACATTGGACATAATGTCTGTGCCCAATTTGAGTACACTGAGGCCAAGCCAGCACTGGGCCAACCCCATCCAGGCATTCAGGGCTCAGGAGTGGGGGCCCAAAGACAGGGACAGAAGAAACCCACATGGTGACATGAGCTGGGCCCTGCCTAGAAAGCTGTGAGCGTCCTGAGTGCCAACTATAACCCAAACTCACAAATCCAGCAGCAAATCCTGGTCCTGGTGGCCCTGGAGGCCCTGGAGGTCCTGGGGGTCCAACTGGCCCAGGGAGTCCCGGCAAGCCAGACTTCCCAGGCATACCAATGGGCCCAAGGTCTCCTTTGCTCCCCTGTACAGACAGAAGGACAAGGTTACCACCACTCTTGGCCCTGGGCTCGAGCAACGCTACAGGCAACCCCGGTGAACACGTGCTTCCTTAACAATGCTTGACGAAAATCTGAAGACCCAGACAAAAGTCACATTCCACAAGGGCACAACCGACAAACCCTTGATGTAAAGCAACAGGGCCAAGTGACATTCACAGTTGCACAAGCCTGACACTGTGGCATTGGCTCTAACCCGAGTCACAAAAGCATCACAGCTCTCTAGTACATCACAGCCTGATACGGAGGCAGGAACTTGGAGCCCAAGCACGGAGGCCCTGCTCCAGAAGTCTCTGCTCCAAGCAAATTAGCCCTGAAGTTGGACCTGGTGGGCCAGCATGCCCACCAGGGACCCTGCTGGTGCCAATTCACCTTGATGAACTGAAAACTGAGACTACAGCGTTCCCTCCTGGGCCCTGACAGGCTCACGTAGGAGATGCCCTGAGACAAGCCAGACACAAACCTTCATATAAAAGGTCTAGCTGGGTTCAAAGATAGCCTGGGCTATGTGAGCTGCTACCTCTACTAACAAGTTCCTTTGTATGTGACGAAGATCTTAAGTACCCATGCAAGTGTGGGATCTCCGGCTACAGGGGTAGCTATTCAGTTCCAAGGTTGTGCCTAGTACAACCGTCAGTTCTTCAACCTCAGTAAAATACTTGTCTTACTGTCCTTGAAGGCCCTCCGTGTATGCAAGTATCTACCTGTGGGCAGACCAAACACCTGAGTGCAGACACCAGTGTCAGTGTGGATATGCATGTATGGTATGAAGAAAGCAGTGTGTGTGCCTGTTTACACACTCGGCCCAGCTCTCTTTTATCTCCTTCTGGCATGCTTGTCTACCCTCTGATACCCATGTTCGCTTCTCCCCACTGGATTTTCCTATCAGCCCCAACTCTTCCTTTGAGTGCCAGCCCGGATGCCTATTGAAATATAGGAGGGCCAGCAAGGCATTCTTTGCACAGGAGGATGCTGGGAGTACCATGAGCAGCCGATAAGGGGACTATGCTGAATCAAACAGCTATGACCCTGAGGTACCTGACTGGGTACCCCAGGAATTCCCAGGGAGCCTTCCTTCTACCTGCCTACTGGGAGCTCATTTGCAAACCTGACGCCCCTGGTTCAATTGCATTAGCAGAATAGAACTGAGTGGAAACACACACACACACACACACACACACACACACAACACACATAAATACACACACAAACACACAACACACATAAATACACACACAAATATACAACACACATACACACAACACACACAAACACACAACACACATAAATACACACACAAACACACAACACACATAAATACACACACAAATATACAACACACATACACACAACACACACAAACACACAACACACATAAATACACATATACACACATAACACACATACATATGCACAAACAACACATATACACACACACACAATACACAACACATAACACAAACACACAACACACATAAATACACATAAACACACATCAACACACAACACAAACACACACCACACAACACAAACACACACAAACACATACACATACACACACACAACACACATAAAAACACACAACACACACAAACACACAACACACACAAACACACAACACAAACACACGAACACACACAAACACACAAATAAACACACACAAACACTGGTAGGGCTGTTGTCACAGTCACACTGAAAGCTACCTTTGCTGACTGGGGTATCCCACACATCCTGCTGGGGATACTTTTATTTACTAAGCAGGTAGCCCCAGCCCTACCAGAACGAAAATTGGTTTATACCTTGGGTCCTGGGCTGCCTGCATCGCCCTATGGGGGGAAAGGAGACGATTACAATAAAATCAGACGCATGTGTAGCAATTAGAGGAAATCAGACCTACTACCGATTATGCAGATTCTAGTAGTTTCTAGTAGTTCCTGCCCTCTCATCTTGTCAGGGATGGAACCCCCCACCCCAGGGAACTCAGCAGGGAGGGCA
Source organism: Rattus norvegicus (assembly GCF_021556685.1). Taxonomy (NCBI): domain Eukaryota; kingdom Metazoa; phylum Chordata; class Mammalia; order Rodentia; family Muridae; genus Rattus; species Rattus norvegicus. The sequence continues at coordinate 12,323,600 of NC_141553.1, read as the reverse complement.
GCCACCAAGGCACAAGGCCACAAAGCACCTAAGCACACGGTCCCTAGGAATGCCTCTTAGAACCTCCTGACCCCTGAGCACTCTAGGCTTAGCTGAAAACAGACAAGGTCTGTGCACAGTTCACTTAAAACAGCGGTCGGTTCTCAGTCTGTGGCGGTCAAATGACCCTTTTACAGGGGTCACCGAAGACCATCAGAAAACAGAAATACTTACATTACCATTCATAAAGGTAGCAAAATTACAGTTATTTTATGCTTGGGGTTACCACAGCATTCGGAACGGTAATAAAAGATCCAAGTGTTTGGAAGGTCTAGACCCACTGGTTTAAAAGGACCTTCAGCCGCACAGCACCAGTGAGGGTGGGGAATCTTCTCATCAAACCCCAGAAGTGCTGGGAGCAGCCCTCTGAGAAAGCTCCTCACACGTAACTGGCCTCTGTTCTCAACAGTATGAGACCACAGTGGATCACGGTTAGCAGAGGCCCCGGTCTCTGAAGACTCCTATCAATCTAACTACACGGAAACCTGAAGTAACCCTTTCTAATGCAATGAAGCCGCTAGTCCTTCTACAGTGGTAAGAAACACACACGGAGACCTTGAAGTTAGGCCGAGGCCCGCTGGCCCCAGTACCAAGAATCGTCCTAAACTGAGGACGTAGGTTATGCCCGATGGGCTCCCCCTACGGCAGGCACCCTCTGCTGACCCACAAAGCATGCAGTGTCCACCACCCTGTGGTGTGTGTGAAGAGTAACATCCCCCTGTAGGAGCTGACTTACAACACTGCCTTTCTGGCCGGCCACTCCTGGTGGGCCCTCTTTGCCTGGAGGTCCCTGGGAGACAGAAGAACAATGATATGGGCTTGGATGGGATCCGCCAAGAGGAGGCAACAGCTGACCACCAGAATTCTTAAGAACCAGGATCTAAACTGTTTCCCCCACAAGGTGTGCGCAAGGCTTAGAAGGCACCACCACAGGACAGAGATCATTTCTGTGAGCCACTGATTTGCTGGGGTAACTAAGGTGGGAGGCTCGCATCCACCCAGTCCTGAGTGGTTAAATGTATAGCTCAGAGTTAGCTAGTGGGTCAGCACCCCAGAACCACCCCAGGGTAGCCTATCCCCCCACCATCACCCAAATATGAACCGTCTCCACCTTGCAAAGGATCATGGGAGTCCTGAGGTAGAACTAGCAAGAAACCTCACATGACCACACCCCACATTCCTAGTCGAGAGGGTGCTGTGGGGCAGGGTAAGCAGCAGGACTTACTGGGGGACCAGGAAAACCAGGGGGCCCTTCCTTCCCAGGCACACCAGGAAGGCCTGCAGGTCCTGGTGCGTAGGAACTGTTGACTCCAAAGCGCCCTGGTTCACCAGGCAGTCCTGGGACACCAGGGGGACCTGGGGGACCAGGGAAGCCTCGTGGGCCCTGGACGGGAGAGATAAACCATCATAGAATACATGGTCCCTGCTGGGCAGTGGTCACACCCCCAGCTAGTCTTGTCCCACCCCCGAGGGTCCCCAGTGATGTCTCAGCCATCACACTCTACATCGTGCCCAGTGACAGTGGGGCGTGGCCACTTACTCTGAGGCTCTCTAGGTCTCCGCTGAAACCACCAGATCCCTCCATGTCAATGAAGGTCTGAGGGAAGGGCAAGAGAAGGCATCACAGGACGCTGTCCTGAGTTATCAGGGAGCACTACCCAGCTGTCCCTTAACCAACCAAAAACGCCTGAGATGGGAGATGAGATATCTTTGTCCCCACAGCCTAGACATCATCCCAAGCGTGTAGTGGGAGCCCCATTCTCTTAAACCAACACTGTAGTTTCTGCAGGAGCTGGCTGGGGCCTGGTGTGGAGGAGGCCAAGGGTGGAACTTACCAGCTTGTCCTGTCTGAAGGAGGGTCCTGGTGGTCCCGGAGGTCCTGGAGGTCCTCGAGGCCCAATACCAGGATCTCCCTGGAACATAGGACAGATCTATCACACTGAGAACACAGGGTCCCCACTTTCAGTCAGGAGCCGAGACAGGAAAGAGGCCATGCCTTTGTCTGCACACACTTACCTTCTCACCCTTAGGGCCCACATCTCCTGGGGTCCCCGGGAAGCCTTGAGGTCCAGTGTCACCCTAAAAGACAAGGGTAGGGACTAGACAGAGAGAAGCAACTCTCTCCCTTCACACAATGATTCTTGAGACCCAAATGCTCCTCATTCCAGAACAGGGGGCAGATGGGAGATAAGACCTTCCATGGAGGCTGGAATAGGCCAGAAGGGGTCATGCCAATCAAGGAACATCAGAGGAAAAAGCCAGGATTTAAAAGGGACAACACTGCCTATGGAGAGTACCCACTGAGTCTTATCACAATGCCTGGACAATGGCATATGTCCTCTTTGGAACTCAGTTGGTATGTCCAGTGTGTGTGTGTGTGTGTGTGTGTGTGTGTGTGTGTGGCATGTGTGCACACAGCATATTCTTATGCACAAACTCAAAGGACACCTTGGGCTCCAGGAAACCTCCAGTTATGATTGAGCTTGGGCTGTATGCTTTCTTAGCCCTGCCCTGACTTGCTGTCAGGTACAAAGAGCTCCCTGAGGTCACTCTGGCAGCCCGAAGGACCCCATCTCCTCAGCACTGCACCCCCTTCCCCTCTTGAACGCTGGCTTCCTGGCGCTTTGTGGTGCTTCCTGCCCTCTGAGCATCTGTAAACACCACCTCATGGTTTCGGAAGTCACACGAGCATGGATAGATATAAAGTACAGCCCAAGTAGCCTGCCTCCCTGTGCCATAGGCAGATGGCCCATGGATCCTATGTAAACACTGGACAACATCAGGTGCAGAGAAAAGCAGACGTACCGGCCTCCCGTCTTCACCAGGGTCGCCCTGTAAAATCCAAGAGAGGCCATTATTAATGGAAGTGGTCCTGGTGCAAGTCCCTAAGACTGGACACAGAAACAATGGCCCTCCGACCCCCTGTGGGTTAAAGCTGAGAACCTGGACAACCGTGTGCTCCAGACAGTGTAATGGTTAACACTGCCCTTAAAGTTTAGACTCAGCATGCTTCGAAGTCCAGAAAGCAAGAAATGCCTCTAACGTATAAGGCCCTAACAGCTCACTTCCCTCCCCCAACCCTGCCCCAGCCCTAGACACTGGAGAGTATTCTGTTTGTTTTGTTTTTTGTGACAGAGTTTCTTTTTCTTTTCTTTCTTTTTTTTAAAGATATGTGTGTGTGTGTGTGTGTGTGTGTGTGTGTGTGTGTGTGTGTGTATTATACTGTAGCTGTCTTCAGCCACACCAGAAGAGGGCCTCAGATCCCATTACAGATGGTTGTGAGCCATCATGTGGGTGCTGGGAATTGAACTCAGGACCTCTAGGAAGAGCAGTCACTGCTCTTAACCGCTGAGCCATCTCTCCAGCCCCGAGACAGGGTTTCTTTGTATAGCCCTGGCTATCCTGGAATTAGCTCTGTAGACCAGGCTAGCCTCAAATTCATAGAGAAGGCATGCTGCTGGCACCACTGGGCTGAAGACTATTCTTTTTTTTTTTTTTTGGTTCTTTTTTTCGGAGCTGGGGACCGAACCCAGGGCCTTGCGCTTCCTAGGTAAGCGCTCTACCACTGAGCTAAATCCCCAGTCCCTGAAGACTATTCTTAAATGATTGATTTTTATGAAATTCGTTGTTCTAGTAAGATAATCAATCCTAAGTAAGGCTTACTGCTATTTCTGCCTTTGTAATCAAATTATATTTATTAAATCATATATATTAAAAGCCAGAGTCTGCCTTCAAGTACACAGATTTCATATAATCTTGTAGGTTTTTGTTTTTGTTTTTGTTTTTGTTTTTTTTTACCTTGGACTGCTATAACTATATGTTGCCTCTATGGGAGGCTTTCCTCTGCAGTCCTGGTGTTGTTGAGTATCTGGCACCAGTATTTAATGAAGCCTCTTCTTATTGAAATTTACTCATGGTCATGGTGAGTCTCTGAGCGACCCCAGGCCCACAACAGACAGCATTTCTGCAATAGAGCTTAGGTCCAGGGCTGCCTTGGGCATGCCTGGCCTCCATGCTCCAATCACCTTTGAGTCCCAGTACACATTAGGAGACAGAATTAAAGTCCCTCAACCCAAAGATGCTATTGCTCTGATTCCAAACAATTCTCCCACCAGCCCCAGTCAGAGACCTCAGCTCCCACCCAGATCACAAGGAGAGGCCTGTACTCACTGGTTCACCATCCCTTCCCGGGATGCCATCCTTCCCTGGTGGTCCCTGAGGTCCCGGGGGTCCTTGTGCTCCAGGGACAGGTTGTGAGCTGGGGCTCTGTACCGCTGGACCGGCAGGACCCTGGGGCCCAGCTGGGCCAGGTGGGCCTTGAGCACCTGGCTCTCCCTTTTGTCCTTTGAGACCTCCCTAGGGACCAAAGAGGACATAGGCTGCAGCAACCTACAGACCAATTCACCTCACACCACTGCGACATTCTCCGGGCATTAAGTATAAGAGAGGACTTCAGGGGGTTACGGAGTGGGGTATGGAGGGAGGGTTCAAGGCAGGGAGATTTGCAAGGTGTGTTTGCAAGGGCAGGGTGTGCAGAACACAGAGCAGCAGGCCGGGAGAGGGAGTGTGATCCCGAGGGCTTCGGAAAGTCAGTGAGACCATGGGAGGCACTAAGGGTTCCTGGGTATCCTGTAGCAAGGTCATAGGGAGATGACCTCACCTTTATCAAGCCACCTCCAGGGTTCTGGACATCCCCGTCCCACACACCGCTTGAATCTGTGACAGGAAGGGTATCAGCTGGGAAGAGGGAGAGATGGTCCTGTCAAACTTCCAGTAGCCCCAGGCCTTCAGTTTTACTCCCAAACTTTGTTCTTCCACTCATCCATAGCCCAGGGGACCCAGGCTACGGGAATGGCCACTTGTCTGTCCACCCACTGAAAACCCCAAGGACAGGGGCCACGGGAACGGTGAAGGGGAATGGCCACCTAGCACTGGCAACAGGAGAGAAAAAAAAGGAGTCAACACAGACTCACGCAACCATTTAGAGCAAGCCCAGGGACAACTGAAACTCCTGAAAAGATTCCTGGATTGGTTTGAACACTCAACCATCAAAACCCTCTCCACCAACCATGCAATTTGAGTAACAGAAAAACAACAGGAATTCTGAGGGATGAGCCCCAAGGGCTCACCTAGACCCCATCATCCACACTGTGCCTCTGACACATAAAGGCATGTATGCACACACACAGGCACACAAGCAGGGGCATAGGCACGCATACACACACACACACACACACACACACAGGCACACACCCATGTCATTTCCCCCTCTGCAGAACGGTCTGGACATTTGTGGAACTTGTCGAGGCCTCTGTCCTAAATTATTGACCCTCACAAGACAACCACATCAGGGAGCCCAGCCTCGATAATGAGGGTTCTTGATAAATAGCCCACACCCAGTCCTCCCCTGGCTTCTTCTCTGGGAACAGGAACCACGAAGACACCAACCCAGGATCTCCTCTTGTGAGGGCTTCATTTCACTCATGTGTTCAACCCACAAGTGCTGTCAGAGCCAAAGTTCGGACCCGCTGCCTGGTTTCGGACAGCCTTTGAGCTGAGAATGGCTTTTATAGATGTGTACAGACAAGAAACACTTAAAGACTTCAAAGGTCAGAGACAGAAAACGCCACGGAGACCTGGGTGACCCCCAAGCCTGGAGTGGAAGTCGGCCAATACTACCATCTTCCCCCTGCCTCCCCAAAATCTTGGGTTTCAGCCACGGCCCAAAAGAGTATTGTCACTGGGACCACACGATAGGTCCTTACTGCATGCTTGGGATGCCGTCCCCTTGTGATTAACGAGAGGCTTGTGGGATGACATCTAGAGGCTGCTGACAACCTCTCACCAGTGACAGACAGTGAAAATATATGTTGTCAACCCGTCATATCTTTTGGGGAACAAGAGAAGGGTCTAATTCTTGAGCACTAGTTAGAAGCGTCTGCTGGACTCTTGGCTGGGGCACAGAGCCCCCATCTTGGGTTAGAACTGATGATCACACAGTTATGCCTGACTGAGCTCCATGGCTGGCAGGATTGAGGATCTGCAGTGGCAATTTAGAGTGGCCAAACCTAGAGTCACACAAAAAGCATGCTTGGGGCCCTTTACTTGCTCTCGGGGTTCTGGGGGATGCTGCTCCTAGCTCATGAGGCTGAGATCGTTCTCTGGGGGAGGGGCATGCTGATGGTCTTGCCCACACCAGGTCATAGGCTTAGTGAAGAGTAAGCCAGACACCTGATCAGGATGACACACTTCCCCCAACCTTAATCCACCACAGCCGAACTGTCCCAACTGCAGGAGCTAACTACCAAGTCTGACCACAAGAGGGCAGCATGGACTCTCCCTGCAGCTGCAAGAGTTTCCTAGAACTCGAGGTTCAGCAGACCTAAAAATCGATGCCCCCCAGGGTATTTAAAACTATACAAACATTGCTAAGAGAAATCAAACAAGACCCAAGCAAAATATAATAATGGGTCTCAAGAGTCATCACCAAGATGACAAGACTGCCAAACCCATCCCCATCAAAACTCTGGTGGTTTTTTTTTTTTTCCTTCTCTGAGGATGCGTGAATGGCAACAACCACAGTCAGGCAAACATGCGAAACCCCTGTAACCACAAGGCAAAGAGCAGACTGGAGGGCTGAGCTACCTGATGAGGATGGAGTCAAGACGGGCAGCGAGATCCACGGCTCAGAGGGAAGGGCAAAGACTCAGACCCGCAGCACAGAGCAGAACCCAGAAATAGACTCGGGTGAGGGAGGCTGACTTTTCACATCTCAGAGGAGTTTCAGAGTCTCGGATCTTAGCAGGGAAAGGGGTCTTTTTAACAGTTGACATAGCCAAGTGGGGAAACGGTTTCTTAAAGAATTAAAAAATAGGTCTTCGGATCCCCTTGATTTAGATGATTGCCAGGAGTGAGATCTTTGAATTTCAGCAAAAATTTGAAAGTTTTTCTTTTCTAGAGATGCTGTGAAGAAAATGACACTGGGATGCGGCTCACACGGGTAAGCCTAGTGCTTGAGAGGCTGAGACGGGAGGGTCACAGGTTCAAAACCAGCTTCACACACACACACACACACACACACACACACACACACACACACACACATATATATATATATGTATATGTATATATGCGTGTGTGTGTGTGTGTGTGTGTATATATATGTATATATCCCCAGACAGTAGGGTAGGAAGGAATTAAGAAGGGGAGAGAGAGAGAGAGAGAGAGAGAGAGACAGAGACAGAGAGAGAGAGACAGAGAGACAGAGAGAGACAGAGAGAGAGAGAGAGACAGAGACAGAACAAGGTAGGTCACCTCCCATCAATGACAGTGATGTCTAAAGACCGTCAAAGGTAAGGTAGAGACATACATACATACATACACACACACACACACACACACACACACACACACACACACACACTGTACACACACTAGGGTGGGTGGCAAACAGACAAACCTCCTGATGAGACAGAAACCCCAGAATAACTTTCTCTGAAACCGCCTCAAACTGGACCTAGCAAATATGCCCATTGCTAGGCAAATAGACAAATCTGCATAGTCTGTCCACACTGGATGACAGGTCAACAACGGACTAGCTTTTTTATAAAAGGGACGCAGTGCCAAGCAAGTCCAGATGCAACTTACTATGACTCCATACCCCACCACCACACACACACACACCCACACACCCACACACACACGCACGCACGCACGCACGCACGCACGCACGCACACACACACACACACACACAGGTGCGGTTCCGTGAAAAGCCACCCGTCTGTGGTGACTGCAGCCAGAGCAGTAGTGTGAGGGTGGGGCTGCCCAGGGAAACCTGGCAGAGTAGGGCTTGTGTTCTCTCGTCTTCCCTGGGACCCCAGAACGCAGGAAGATGGGAGTCAAGGCAAACGTCACTTCAAGGCCCGTGGGCCCACACAGCCCAGGCGGGATTAAGACCCTGCCCATCAGTCAGAAAGTCAAGACTGCTCAGCCTTGCTTGACTTGTGTACTAACAACGGTAGGTGGCCATAGGTGGCGACCTGTGGAAATCTAGACCCCGTGTCTCAGATCTTTGAGTATGTGAGCCCTGACAGCATCAGGAGGGGCCATAGCCTGTTCTCTCCAGAGGATTGGAAGCCCTGGGGGCTCCTAGAAGCCCAATCATTGCACCACTGTATTTCAATCCTATAGAGCTGTGAGGTAGAGGGAGATGTTCACACTGCTACCCAGCGTATGCTGGTACCCAGTAACACAGAGACTATCACACACACACACACACACACACACACACACACACACACACACACACACACACACACACTTCACATCCGTCCCCATCTCCTGCAGGCCAGGGGCCCTGTACAGGTCTCCCAGACAGTGGCTCCCATGGGAAACGTGTTCAACCCTATAAGCTGAGCCATGGCAAGGTCTGGACTAAGAACATTATTTCCCTCCCATCATCCCTCCCTTGGTTCAGTTCACATTCTCCCAGCAAAAGTGCATGGCCCTGAACCAGGAGATGGCATCTCTGGGCAGGTTCTTATACATGACAGACAAAGGCAGTGTAGTGTAGGCCAAGATCTCTGACAAAGGATGTGTCACAGCTGCCTGATTCAGAACTCTCCTGGGGCCCGACCAGGAGCCTGCCTGAACAGGACCTTCTTAGAAGGCAGAAAAACTTCACATGGGGAGAGTTCTGGCTCTGAAACAGCTCTCATCCAACATACACGCACACGCGCGCACATGCACACACATGAATGCACACATACATGCACACATGCATATGTGCTTGCACACACGCACACATGAATGCACACATACACGCACACATGCATATGTGCCTGCACACACACACACACACTCACACTGTGCACACACAGCATATCCGGAATGGTTTTACCTCCTTTAGAATCTACCGTGGCTTCTTCCTCCTTTTCTTCTGTCCTAGAATCTTCGGTGGCACTGCCTCCAGCCAAGGGCGGGGAAGTGACAGGAGGTGGCTGGGGGAGCCCGGGTCGTAGATATGTCTCCTGCAGGAGGAGAGCGGGACACCCGGCTCTGTTATTCAGGGGTGCAGCTATGACGTGCATGTGTGAACTATCAATTCTGCCTGGCTTTGGGGTTTGCGGCTTACGAAAAGGAAGACATTTGCCAGGCTTTTGGGGAAGATAAGAAAAACCATCACTCCGGTTGGAACACACTTCTACAGAGGTATATGCTACGGGTTTTCAACCTGTGGTTGGAGTCATAGACCTCAGGAGTCCTTCACTGCCAGAGGACCAAAGACAAAGAGCCTCCCCTGGTCTAGTCCACAGATTCCTATGGCTGGATAGCTCCAGAGGTGGCCCAAGTGAGGTCCTCTGGTGTCACCGAAGGGTGTATGGAGCAGGTATATTTTCTTTGAGACTTCTCCCTCAGCTCTAGTCTAAACACTGCCCACAGCTGACTTCTTGCTCACATGGAGGAGGCTGGTTTAACCTGAAGACCCCTCTGCCATGTGCCCAGTTTCAAAATATACTCAGCCAGGGGGACCTGGTGCCCCACATCAACATGGCCTAGATCCCTGATAACTTTATATCAGTGACTGTGCAGTCCGGGTAGATGGACCCTGGGGAGTAACCTTGGCTGAGGTAGCGCTATGGGGCCTGAACAAGGCCTCCCCCAGATACTCTTGATATGGTATGACAGGTCATCCCACAGGCATCACAGACTTGAAGTCCACGGCTTTAATTCCCCCAAAGGGAAGATTCCACATGGATCCCCAGTTTGACTTAGCCCCTCATAGTCACCTGTGACAGCAGGGCCAGGTTCCTAGTTGGAGTGAGCAGGTTACAAGAAAGGATAGGTTGTAAATGCTCAAACTAGTTATTAGCAGCCTCTGATCCACAGAGGAGGCTATGCTGGCTGGCACAGCACCCACTCATAAGCATATCTGTACTCCCAACATCTGCCGTGCCCAGGGTACCCTGTGTAGAGGCAACAGTTTGCAAATCTAATCCACAGCTGTGAGGAGGACGGCTTAGGACCATCAAGGGACATAGAGGCTACTGGACCTTGAATGGGAATATAATCAGTCCGCCATGTCACTGGGTCGTGTCCCGGAATTCTGTTGGGCAACAGAATGCAGTCCAAGATGTCTGTGTCCCCTGTCCTTGGAATCTACCTGTCCCTACCCAAATGTACACATATCGAGCGGTCCCCAACACTTCTTCTGGGAATGGCAGTAGGGACCACCCCCCACCCTTGAGCCACTCAGCATCCTGTAGTCTTTCTGGTGCTGACACCCAAGGTCCGCCTTAAAGACAGACTCTGCACTGTAGATGCTGGGGTCACGGAGGGGCCCAGGAGGTTCAGTCAAACATCCTTTTCATATCTGGAGTCCTTCTGGGTTCTCTGGACTCTGGACTAGAAAGAGCATGCAAGGTGGGTGTCCAGAAACTTCCCTACAAAGACATTTGTCTTGTCCTCATGTTAGACACAAGCCAGTTATGGTCTCATAGCAGCCAACAGCAGCGACAGAAGTGCTGGGCCATCTCTGCTGAGAAAGTTCTCTTTAGAGCTTGCTCAAGGCCAATGTCAGACTGGTCCCTGCTGGACATACATACCTGCATGACAGAGGGACATCTGGGATATCATACACCTCTGTACACACTATGCACACACCGTGCCCCTCCCTGCCTGAACCAGGGAATGCCCTGGCCAACACAGCAACTCACCTGCCTGTGTAACTTGCTGCTTTCTTCGAGGCCACTTCCAAAATCTCCAGATGCCTGCAGGGTGGGAGGGCAATGAAGGAAGTTAGGACCAGAGACACAATGACAGGGCATCAACCGGACAGCAAACAAGTCTCCCGCTGGGTCAAAAATAACCAGACTCCCTTCAGGCCAGTCAGGAGGTTGTAATCAGGCCTATGCACGCCTGATTACATGACATGGTTGTTCTGTCCTTGGATGCCATCCTCAGGGGACAGGGAGGGTGGGTGAGCAGGGACCCTAAGCAGCTTTAGTCCAGGTGGACACTGAAGAAGCATGTGTGGAGTGGAAGCGTTCCCAATCATGTCCTCACCCACCACCTCCCTGGACTGGCTGCCTCCAATGCTTCCTCTTCCCAGCATCCTCCAGGAGCTCTGGGAAGGCCAGAGACCAACCCTTCCGCCCACCAAGACATCTAACTTAATATAAATCCCGAAGAAAATTACCACCTGGGCCCATAGAACCTGTAGTGACATCTCAATGTCAAGGTGGCCCAGGTGGAATGGACACCCAGACGCCGAGAGTGGGCAGCACTCTTAGGAGCAAACGTTGCCCATCCACTAGAGACTCGTATTTGGTACCAGAGAGAAGCCAAAGACATTTCTGATTTCTCTTCTGGAAAAAGTAACAGGAGGAAAGACAGACACACTCAACTGCTCACAGCCAAACACAGCCAGGTTTGCCAAGACAACTGGTGGTGTCGTAGCATGTTATCTCCACTGGGACATGGCCCCACCCTCAATCCCATCCTCTGGCAAGAGACAATTTCCTTGGATGTTTCGATATCGTGTGCGTGTGTGCATACACAGACAACAGAGGCACCCAGAGATGCGGTCCACACAGACCCCACTGTATGCACCCCACATATACAAGAGACACACAACATACAGAAAATAAACACACCAGCAACATACAAAAGACAGATACACACAGCACACTTATAAAAGATACACTACACACAGAGACAACACGCAGCGTACAGATAACAGCAGACATGCACAAAAAAACATACACGGCGCACAGACAACAAGAACGCTTGCACACCCTACAACAGACACACATAGCCAACGTATCAGGAGACACACACAGCACACAACAGACAGACATAACTCCCCCTCCCATAAATGCACACCATACAACACCAAGTACATATATATGCACTTTCCACAGGGTGACCCCCCCCCCATCCCACTGTGTCACTGGAGGGGGCGGGGGGGTTTCAGTCCCTGACATTTACAGTTCCCAGGTTTCTAAAATGGAAAGTTAAGGCAGAGGAAAGTGTCTGGAGACACCGGTTCCTGACACCCCACCGCCATGACTCACCCGGTCGTCATCATCATCTTCTTCATCCAGGCAGTGCACAGGGCTCACCCGGGGGGTTTTGCGTACTCTCAGCTCTGAGATCATTCCCTAGACAGAGGCAGAAGATCACTGACTTGAAAATGAAAGGACCCTCAATGAATCGGGTGGTTGGACCCTCAACTTCCAGCTGGTAGCACTGTTTGGGAAGGTTGTGGAACCTTTAAGAGGCGGGGCCTCACTGAAGGAACTGGGGCTCTGGGAGACTGCTCTGACATTTTAAAGTCTTTTCCTACTTCCTGTTCCCTCTCTACTTCAGGACTGCAAAGTGACCAGCAGTCTCAAACCCCCACCAAGCTTACCTCCCCACCCCAACCTCCGGCACCTCACTGACTTTCTCCTCTCAAACTGCATGCAAACCTCCCTTTTGTAAGCGGTTTCTGGTCAAATAACTGGTCACAAAAACAGGGAGAGAAACTAAGACCCTGAGGCGGATGCTCACACAGAGCCTCTATGACTCACGCTGGCCCCCAGCCTAGCCTGACTTTACCAGGGAATCTCCGTTCTGTCAGCAAGACTGAAGCGCAGGCTCTCAACTGGCTTTCAAGTTGTGGCAATTTCTGGGCCAAGCTGAGGGAGGCCACGAGGATCAGAGACACTCCAGGACAAACGTGGCTCCTCACCTTATGATTGGTGTCCGGAGCGCTGGCTCTCGGGCAGGCTCCAGGATGTCAGTCTGACGGCACCATGAAAGCTTCCCAACAGGTTATGCTGGAGTTCGTGCATACTTTCCCTGTGCTTGCATTTTTTTTTTATGTTGATACTCACTAATTTCAGTTCACTAAGTAGAGAGGGCACTTCCTCCATCCCAAAAGGACAATCAGAGAGGCCTGAGTGGAGCTGCACAGTCTGAGGGAGATGTCTCCTCCCTCTGGCTTTCCAGCCAGCTTATGTGTACAATATGATATAGACAGTAAGGGAAGATAGGCAGTCCTAAGGAAACTGAAATCTGAATCCCATACCAATTTTCACACATCGAAAAATAACTTTTGGACCATTCCAGCCATTTGAAAGATGTAGTCATCGTTTTAGCTTAGAAACCTTTGCTATAGGTAGCAGACAATGGTTGCCATGCTTGTGGACAGGGCTGGCCCATGCTTGTGGGCTATGTATACCCCATATTCCACAACTCTTCCCAGGATTGAGGACAGCAAAGTCTGTATGTGTGTGTGTGTGTGTGTGTGTGTGTGTGTGTGTGTGTGTGCGCGCGCGCGCGCGCGCGCGCACTCCCGCATGTATGCATGTGTGCCTGCATGACTACCACACATATGACACTTACATGTACACACCTAATTGCACATGCCTTAGATATACAGTGTGGGTTACTTATGGTAAGTGAAGAAGCTAGATGACTATGGACCCAAGTAAGGGAGAGGGAGGTGGACGGTGGACTTCAGGAGAGCCCTGCACCCCACAACCACTCTGGTCTGGTCATTTCCAGCCAGAGCAAGGCCTTCACTGGCCATAAGCAAGCATGTACATGAGGGGTAATTTCACCACAGCCAAGTGCATACTTAAGAATCACACATGCAGACACACCTGCAGCCAACGGGCAAGCCAGGTGCATACTTGGGAGTCACACCTGTAGCCACCCAGCAGGCCAGGCACATACACATATACCTAGGAGTCACACCTGCAGCCACCCAGTAGGCCAGGTGCACACCTGAGAGTCACACCTGCAGCCACCCAGCAGGCCAGGTGCACACCTGAGAGTCACACCTGCAGCCACCCAGCAGGCCAGGTGCATATCTGAGAGTCACACCTGCAGCCACCCAGCAGGCCCACACTGAAGGTGGTTTGGCTTCGAGTCCTTAGATAGCTACCAACCAGAAGTTAGCAAGTTATCTCAGAAGCAGTACAGTGTTGTGACAGGCCACATTCTCCCCACCTAACTGTGGTATTTTCCAGAAGATCCATGACAAGAATTACCAGCAGGCAAACGATGATCCAGCCCCCACCAGCTAAGCTAGACGCCCGTTATCCACAGCTCTGTCCCTGTAACCCCACACTGACCCATGCCTATATCCATTTCCCTGAGGTGGTAGGTAGCCGCACTAGTTCTCCAGAGACTCAGGTGCAGCCCAAGGACCAATGCTAGACTAGGCACAGCATTTGGTGACATCTAGTGTCCCCTAAGGGAGAGAACTATTAGAGGACCGCTCTCACATACACAGGGGAACACAGACATCATCGGTATCTACTGAGCAATCCCCAGGCATGTGGGAGGGTGGTGGCAATGAAACTCAACAGCGGTAGCAGACTGAGAACTTGTTCTCAGTGACAGATGAGATGGAATACGGGGATCGTCACCTCCCAGGTGCTGCCCTCAGTATCTGGGGTACACAGGTAGCATAGAGACCTGACACTAGTGTCCCTAGCTTAAATCAAACTAGTGAAACTGTACAGGTCCCTCTGTTTGCTCTCTACCCTCAGCTGCCCACTTCCCCGCCCCCCAAGGTCACCACAGTTCAGTGTTCCCAGCACCTGAGAGTGTGGAGAGCAGAAGAATCTCTACAAACCCCTCAGGCCAACGGACCCCATCTCAGGAAACGCAGGCCCTGGGAGAGGAGTCTCTGGGGAGGAGCAGCAGAACGTCCTGGTCTGTGTCAACCCCGTGGGCCTCAGTGGGACACAGAAACAAGGCTTGACCCTTCAGGACCAACACTGTGACAGTGGGGACTCTGTGACCTCTGTCCCCTATGCTATGGTGATCTGAGGTGCAGGAGGCCTCTAGGTTGGGAAAAACAGAACAGGTATTTGTACCCCGCAAAAGATTAGAAGGACAGTATTGGACCGGCAGATTTAGAATAAACTGGTTGTATCTAGTCCAAGGGGATTCTGGGAGATCCAGTCAGCACCAGGAAAGCAGAAGGAACATACGGTGTTCTCTCTCTCTCTCTCTCTCTCTCTCTCTCTCTCTCTCTCTCTCTCTGTGTGTGTGTGTGTGTGTCTGTGTCTGTGTGTGTCTGTGTCTGTGTGTGTCTGTGTGTGTGTGTGTGTGTGTGTGAGAGAGAGAGAGAGAGAGAGAGAGAGAGAGAAAGAGAGAGAGAGAGAGTTAGTAGCAACCATGTCCAGTCAGGCCGAGGCCCAGTGCACAGAGAACAAGGATTTACAGGTAGGGAGATGCATATTTCTTGCCAGGCAGCTTCTGGTCAACAGAGCATCTGGGAACAGAGTGGACATCCCAAGAAGTCCACTCAGAGTTGCCGCAGCAGGTACCATGGTGATCGTTAAGAGCAGCCAGGGTCAGAAGGACTTGGGTTTAAATACTAGAAAACTGCTCCCTGGGGCTATGCTGGTGCCAGGAGAATCTCGGACGGTCTTGGCCAACGGGCCCATGGCATTCCACACAGACGGGCTCAGTGCCGTGGGCAGCGAGTGCCACGCTCTGCCAAGGCTTTTGGGTGCCTGCATCTGGAAGAGGCCTAAAGAAAAGACTTGGGTCTGCGCTGAGTCCTGCCCTTGTGACTTTTCCACCCCCGCCTGGAGTCCTCCCAACCTGAAATGGGGGAGACGTCAGAAGGCCTAAGACCCACCACAAATATTTAATGGACTTGGACCCAAGAGTTATGCAATCTGGACCTTGGAAACTGGGAGGACTGTCAACATTTACAGATGAGTGCCACATGAGGCTCTCCCTGCCACACTGACCAATGGTGCTTTAATTGTGAGTGTTAGCATTCTGTCTAAGCTCCACCCCCACAGTTACCTGGCAACACTAAGGGGCTGCCTGACACTAAGGGGCTGCCTGCCCCCTCCTCACTCTCTTGTTCTCTCCGTTCTTGCTCTCTTGCCCCTTTGTCCCTTCTGTCCCCGTTTCCCCTACCCCCTTCTCTCCACGTGCTCATGGCCGGTCTCCTCTTCTACTCTTTTTCTACTCTCTCTCGTCCCTCTGCCTTGTCTTGTCCTTTCTATAAACCTCTCCAATTGGAACCGTGTTGGCCTAGTATGGCTTGCCTAGATGCAAGCCAAGATTTCTACCCCTACAGTGGGGAAGTGACTAAAACTGGCCAGTATCAGGAGGAGGTGCACACACTGTCTGGCCTCACCTGGACCTGCTAGAGCAGGAGCAGTGTACCAGCCAGCAGAGGTCAGGGACTGAAGGCACAATGTGGGGCTATCGGCTAGTATTGTCTCATATACTGTATCTGGGTCTTCTGTGGCCTTAACGGTGGCCTCTCTGCCCCACCCCTCTTCCTTCAGCCTCATACTCATCAGGGCTTTTTCCTCCCTTTCTTTTTCAACCTTGCATGGCTAGTTGCTGCTGCCCTGTGACCCATGCTGCAGACCATGCCACCTGCTCTGTTTGCTGATGCCTCACAGTTCTGGTGACTCAGGACACTGCCTTCATATTCATTCTCCCACACGGCTTTGTGAGCCTCTGGCTTTAGGTCTTCTTCCCTCCTATGACCAGGTCCCAACAGGTGACTTCATCAAAGATAGCCTCCTTTGGTCTCTTCACACGGCAAGGAAGGAAACTGTGTATGTGCTGTAGCAATGTGCCCACTGCAGGCTTCTCCCACTCCAGATGAATGAAAGCGATGTCTGTAGAGCTTTACAAGAGGAAACTCTGAGAGGACCTGATGGGAAAGACTGCTGAATAGCAGCCTGAGAGATGAGCTGAAAGGAGACCTAGGAGTTCTCCATTGTCCCTTGATCAGGGACCGAACGGCTAGGGTCAGATTTTGATCTCTGCGGCCTGCTCCTTCCCTCACACTGGCAGATCTGATACCATGAATTTGATGGCTGGGGTGACCTCATGGCCCTAGCACACACATCATTTACTTTTCTGGCAGTGTAGAGGGGAGAGCAGGGGCGGGGTCAAGACAGGGTTTCTTTTCATAGGCTTGGCTGTCCTTGAACTCAGAGATCTGCCTGTGTGGCTGTTGGAATACGTTTGGCCCAGGGAGTGGCACTACTAGGAGGTGTGGCTTGCTGGAGGAAGTGTGTCCCAGTGGGGATGGGCTTTGAGACCTTCCTCCTAGCTGCCTGGAAGACAGTCTCCTTCCTGCTGCCTCTGGATTAAGATATAGAACACTCAGCTCTTTCTAGATCACTATGTCTGCCTGGAGGCTGCCATGCTTCCCACCATGATGATAACGTTCTGAACTTCTGAAACTGTAAGCCAACCCCAATTAAATGTAGCCCTTTCTAAGAGTTGCCATGGTCACGGTGGAAACTTCACAGCAATGGAAACCAAACTCTAACTAAGACAGCCTATCTCTACCTCCTGAGTGCTGGGATTGAAGGTGTGTTCTGCCACCACCAGCCGTTCATTTACTTTCATAGTAGAGCCACTGCTGCACCCTGAGGAAAATTCATAGCCTCAAGAGCCTCTTTTTTTTTTTTTTTTTGACGTGAAAAGGTTTTTTTAGATGAAGGAAATGCAAGTTGACCATGAGATGCTCACAGCTGAATGAGCAACACGGGGAAGCTGGACTTAGCAGGGTCTTTGGAGTCACAGATACCAGAGATCAAGGGGTGCTAGCATTGAAAGAGAACCACAAAGGAAATCTTAAGCCAAGAAGATGGGGGAGTTCATAAGACAAACAGGGCGGGGCTGGACTCAATGGGGGGTATTGGCCCAGCATGTGTGAGTCTCTAGGTTTAAACCACCCTAGCACCCCACACAGAAGTAGGGGCACCTCTGGCAGGGAAATAAAGCCAAGAGGAATTCTAACTACAGGACACGTAAGATAACAAACAGCACTGTACTGAAGCACAGTCTCGTTGGAAATCATGCTTTAAGGATACTGACAGCACAGACTAATGCTCATGACCAAACTCAAAAGGACGGGTGAGATGACAAGTGACAATACTCTGCGAGGACTCTCACCCAACAAGGACCAGTCCTGGGAGGCTGGAGGCACAGCCAGGCTCTCCCTGGCAGTGTGTGGATGCAGGTGGGACAGAGCATTCTCAGTCAAGATGACTCAGAGGAAGTCAATTCTCTATTTAACTGGCTCTCAGCTCTCTGGCTCTCCGGTTCCCTGACTTCCCCGACTCCCAAAAGCTCTGGGATAGCTTCTGTCAAGTCGTGAATCACAGGGCACAGTGACTCTTCCCCAGAGAGCTAAGCATGAAATCTCCAAGCATCTTGTGCTAAACTCAACCATCTTTTATTCCTCCTCCAGCACATATCCCTCTCTCCAGTTGGCATCTGATTAAATCTGTGCAAAAGATCCTGAGACCTGGCCCCTAGGAGCAGTCAGGGTCAGACTGCTGAGGTCAGCTTGGGAGGAGCCTACGATCTTAATAGAACCAGCATGGTCCTGAATGTGCTCAGCCTTCCTCCTTCTAAAGGTTTTTCATATCAAAGGTTGTGAGTGTTTTCTCCAGACTCGCATTAACCAAAGAAACACATTAAATGCCCCAGTGCTATTGTGGTTTATAAGTGAAAAAGAAAAATGGTAGGCTGGGAAATAATATGTGTATATACACAGCCAGGGATAAGTGTCTTTCAAATATAAAGAGTATGTATAAACCAATAAGAAGTGGCTGGACTCCCACAGCCAAAAAAAAAAAAAAAAAATCAAAGCAACAACAACAAACTGCTAAGGAGATTTAAGGCACGGGGTAGGGGGAGTGTATTCACAAGCACACCAAGAAACACATGGGGGTGGAGGTAGTATCCCTCTATCAGCACCCACTGGGTGTGAGGCTCTGCCCTCCGAGGTCTCAGGCTCACTGTTCCTCACCCAGCTCTGCTGCTGAAGCAGGAGACACACAGAGCCTGTGGCGCCTGCCATCCCCTTGGGAAATGACGGGGACAGTGTGGCGCAAATGTCCCACTCTGGAAATGATGACGCTCCTTTCTGGTAATCGTGTTTGAAGATCAGAAGGAAAACACAAAGGGGCCCAGTTTGATGACAAAGTCCTGATAGCTCTCGAACCCCGTGGGTTAAAAGTTCCTGCCAAAGGGCAGAAGGTCAGCTTTGAGAGCTGTGGATCTAGGACTTAACACAACTCACAACAGGAGGTCCTTGTCTGGGTCATAAATAAGTGTCTGTGCCCTGGGGACATGTCCTCCCTCACACACACACACAAGGACCCCTGTCTGGGTTGGGCAGGGGCGTCCCAGCTGCCGACGGCTGGTGGGTTGAATTCAGGAGCCATGAGTCAGTGCCAGCCTAGGGTCCCCACGCACTTGTTCCCAGGAGGCTGGGATCCCAGCTGGGATCTCCAGGAGCAGTGCCCTCCAACTAGAACTGAAGGCCTAGGAGTGAGGGACTTTCCTGTGGAACATGGGGGAGTGCCACGTGACTGTCACAAAGTCTTCATTAAGTAACAGGCAGCCACGGCTGACCTAAGCAGGGCGGTTGTGTGAAGTCCCTGTCCCCATGGCCAGCAGGGTGCTCCCTCATCAGTGTTTGCAGCCGAAGACCCTACTCTGGCTAGCTTTAAGTGAGTAAGTTTTCTTATCGTTGTTTTGGAACAGGATAATCCAAATGAACCTGGAACTCTAGCTCTTTCTCCCTGCCCAGACGTACATCTCCAGGCTTGTCTTGCTAACTTTTTCTCAAGGTGCCTGAGTGCCTATCTTTCAGAAGGAATAGCTGAGCCCTGACTAAACCCCACACCCTCTTAGTCTTAAGTTCAGTGCCTCCAACTTCCCACAGGCCCCAGCTCACGCCTGAGAAGGTAGTCTGGATCAACTCCAGATGGAACACTGGGTAGAAGTAGCCTCCAGTAGCTATCTTCCAGAGCAGGGTCTCAGAGAACTCACACAAGCCCACCATGATGCTTCAAGTCATCAAACAACAAAAGTTGGGGAGCAGATCACACTGAAGGTGTCAACATCAACTGGGAGAACCTGCTTTCTCTCGTCCCCAAGGCCCCCTCCACCCCCTGGATCAGCACACAGTAGGGCAGCACAGGTTACCTGGAACTTGTCAGGGTCCGCTGCTCCAGCCTGACCCACAAAGAGGCCAGCGCCACGCTCTAGCTCCAGACCGTGTGGGGACCGAGCGAACGGCACTCTCTGGAACTCTTCACAGTCTACGTAGAGAGCCACGGAGCTTCCATCCACGCTGAGCGCGAAGTGTGTCCACTGGCCAACAAACGCAGGTAGGCGGAAGCTGGCTCCCGTCTGGGTCTGGCTGGCCCCGGGCTCCGTGTAGAGCAATGAGATGTTCTGTTGTCCATCTCGGACCTCTGAGAGCTTCACGCCTAGCGAGACCACCACCTGGGCGGCATCTGTGATAGCAAACAGCACCCCTGCGGCCTCTGTGGTTGGCCGGACTTCGAACAGCAGCGAAAAGTCCCGGAAGAAGAGTTTAGGGAAGTGATACTGGGCCATCTGACTACTTTTGGAGTATGGTCCAAAGACGTAGGCCAGCCCGACATGAGGGTCTTCGACTTGGGAGATCTTCTGGGGTAGGGGGTCTCCGAGGAGCTGCAGGAGCCCCACATCTTCAGCAACATTCTCTGCAAAGAGAAAGACATCCAGTGAGGTGGCTGCACTGGACACCAGAACCCAGCGGCATCCTGGGAGACATGGGCCATGGAATCACCCCCATGGGCTCGCAGGCCGAAGCAATCTCAAGACGGGTGTGAGGAACTGGGGTAGGGAGTCTCCCACCTTCCAGACCCGGATTCCATAGGAAAAGCACAGATGAGGAGGAAGACCTCTCTCTACTACCAAGAGAGGGAAGGTAGCACACGGTACTCCTCTGCCTGAAGTTCAACCCGCTCTGGGAGCCAGCTAGGCAGTATAAATCGAACCTGGGAGACTCAAATAGCCAGGCTCCGGGTTAGCTTTCTCTGGTTTCATTCAATCATTACGGTTTCTATGTTCCTACAAACCCTCACTCTAGCCCTCCACAAGCCTACTGATGCGTCAGGTGGGACATGTTACAGAGAGGCAGGACAGCTCTTTCTTGGCCATTTCTGCTCCCAGGAGTCTGCCACAGGCTAGGGCACAGAAGAGCCACATGAAGGCTTGTGGCAACCACCCTGTATAGACTCTCCCAGATTCACAGCTCTTCTGATGTGCTCCAGTGACCTGATCCAAGTACTCACGTCAGTCCTCCCACCATCTTGAGTTGGACACAGCTGTGCAAGCCCGTCCTGTCCTAAGGCAGGACACTCAGGTGGCGTTGGCATCACAAAGCCCAGGAAGGGGCGCTTGGGCAGAGGGAAATGTTCACCCTCAAAAGCTCTTCTGCGAAGGGGCTGCTGGAGGCAGGCATGCTGGAGAGTGTGCGTGTGTGCAAGAACACCGTGCCTCAGGTCAGGCTCCCACTGTGGGGCTAGGCTGGCCAGGGGCTAACGATTAGGAGGTGGGAAATGCCAAACCTTCAACTTCATGGGACAAGCCAAGGCAACGAGCCCCTTGAAACCAAAAGTCAAGAGCTGCCATCGAGCGCATCTCTCAGGGGACAAAGAACAGCTCTGTCCACACAGACAGCCCAAACTGCTGCGAGGGTCTTCAAAAAGCCTCACCCTGTCCCATGCTCCCTAAGCCCTGCATGCTGACCAGACATGGCGTTTCCGGGTGCAGAATGAACCCGGCTCAGTGAGGACATGGTTTGCAAGGACTGCGTGTCTGCAACTTTCTAGCAGAGAACAGAGAAGACTAGCAGGCCATCCCTGGGCAATCTGTGATCCAACACAATCACAACTGTTACAATGTTCCCTTCTCACAGGAAATGCTAGCACACAGCGGGCACTGAAGTTTAGAAAAGCCAAATGAAGCATGCTGCCCAAATGCTGGAGATGTGGCCACTCTGCTCCTCCTGGATAGCAAAACTCCCTGTTTCTCCCATTAGCATAGCACACGGGACTCTGCAGCAGCTGGCTTCCTCAGCTGGAAGGCACCCGAGTGTTACATGATGAACCCTGGGTCCTGCAGTGAGCTCTTCCCAAGTTCCTCCATTTCCTTTCCATGAAATTCTTTTTTGGCTCCGTCAAGAGAACTGCCAAATGCCAGGGCCATAAGATCACTGGCTCTGTTCTCTGGTTACAGCAATGGTGTGTGGGGGGAGGGCATGGACGCCTAAGCCAGGAAACTCTTTCCCTTGTAAGCAGCAAGGCCTGTGCCATGCTCTAAGAGCTCAGAGGGCTGCTGCAGGAGGCTGGCCCCTGTGCAAGCTAAGGCCTGTCTGGTTGCTCACCTGAACTCAGATCCAGGAATGGGTGTCCTATGTGGTTGAAGTCCACCTTCCCTAAAGTGAGCAGGTATAGTTCTGAAAGTCTGTAATCTAACACACACACCCTTTAGCTCCATGTAGAACCAACCACAGTCAGCATCCCCCCACCCCCCCCAAAAGCACAGGAAGGCTTGGCTCTGGAGGGAGCAGCAGCAAGAATGTCTGATGCTCCCAACTGACTGAACCAGGCTCCCGACGGTACAAGGGCCCCTGACAGACTCCCTCCCTGGACTCCAGCAGACCCATTCTCTTCACAGGCAACCTCACCAAGTAGGACCTGGTTTGAGAACATTGAGGGCAGACGGTGCAGCCATTTGACAAGGGCTAGCCTTCAGTGAGGGCTCAGCAATGGCAAACATCATGAGAAAAATGAAACTTAACAGGGACCCTAACAGCCCCAAGGCAAGAGGGCACACTCTCTCACTGAATACCTCTAAGCAGGAGACAGCCCGTCTTTCAGCAAGGCTCTTGGGCAATCCTGGTGTCTGCCTACCCTGGAGAAAGGCCTCCAACTAGGTCAGTATCTACTGGGCAGCTCAGGGACTTCACTCTGTATGAGTGGTGCTTCTGATATCCAGGGTGCCACAGCTTGCCAACTGGCTCTCCCAGGGATGAGGTCTGGGGACTGTGCATCCATCCCTGGCCTGGCCACTGGCTTTCCCCTCACACTCTTGGGACTGTTGTGTGCAAAGCTCAGGCTGTGATAGCAGGTCCTTGCTCTCTCTGGCCTCCAAATCCTGTAGAACTCAGGCCATGGCAGCCTTGCCCCACAGAGCGTAAGTCTGAGTTCTGCCGACGTGCATCTGGTGCTCCCAGACCCCAGGTAGGTGTACTATCTATGATCTCCCAGAACAACTCCTGTGGAACCTTCTAGAGAAACTGGTGTTTAAACCAAACATTTCCCTTGAGTCAAAAGGAATTATGGCAGTCTCTCCCTGCTTCCAATTTCTGGGGTCTATTCAGATACAAACATACGCCACAGCTGTTTGGAGACATGGGAACACCTTCTGTGCTGGACCCATCCCGGGTACCCAATGGTACATCGGGTACGTAGCTGCAGAATCCAGGGGACATGTCCAAGCAGCACTAAGACGGTCTAAACTGCCGTGGAAATGGCTCAAGAGCTATTTGAACTAAGCAGTCAGCGTGGAGGATTTTATCACATCCGCCTAGGCCTGGCTCCACTGAGCTACAGGAGATGAGCCACGCCAGACTCATGGCGGAATGAGGCCTTGGAGGGTAGTTTTGTGGAGCCTTGAATGGAACCATTTTAAGAGATATCCAGAGTCAGAGACCTCATGGAACTGAGAAACTATAACCAATCCAGAACTGAGAAAAGGAAAAACAAACAAAAAACAAAAAGAACAACAATTTAAAAACAAAAAACAAAAAACAAAAAACAAACAAAAAAAAAAAACCAACGACAAAAACTATGATCACTAAAAACCGTAAAAAAAGATAGCACAGTTTGAGTTCCGGTAAACCAGCAATCTGAACGTCTCTGGTGGAAGGCAGACTTGAGTTAGGTCAGAAGCAAAGAGCAGAGGGATGCACAACAGCCCAGCAAAGAAAAGAATCTGGCAAAAACTGCCCAGAAAGGCTGAGGGGGATGTTAGCAGCCAACAAGTACAAAACGAGCATTGCGACCATACCAGGCATGAACAGTTTCAAGTCGAACAGAGTTCAAATCAAAGCCCTCACCCTTTGATCATTGTCTGAGGGCTGCTCAGCTGGGTACATATGTATCTAGGAAAGGTGCCCTAGGCACAAACAGCAAAGCAGGTGTTTCTTAAGGACGCCCCCCTAAGCACTTTTTCTGTTCAACTTGAAAGAGACAACCTCAGGGTGATGGCGGGTCCTTCCTGAGCCTCAAAGGTGTCGGGTTCCCTAACGTTACTTTGTAACCCAGTAGCAATTAGAGCGTGCACAAGCCCAGAGTGGGCAGACACCTGATCTCCATGGAACAAAACATTCCCCACCTTGCCTGAGAGACTAAAACTGACTTGAGCAAGTGAAGAGTCGGTTGACACGCTACCCGATACCCTATGATATCCCAAATCCCGCACAGTCAAGCATTATCTAAAAGTGGCCCTGGGGGGTATTTTCTGACCTGGTCCTCCTGAGGAGATGCTCAGATGTGATCCTGTTTTGAAGAGGAAGGTCCTGGATCTTGAGGATGGTGTTAGGGCTATCTCGGGGGTCCAGATCAGGACCTACTTAAGGTGCTGGACCAGTGTTTAGTATATGCAGGCAGAAAACCAATGCACCAGAGGGTAAGCAGGCCATTAAAGCAAGAAACGGAAACACCTTAAAAGTGTAGTGGGCAGAGTTATCCCAGGGTGTTAAAGAAAATGCCAGAAGCATGAAGCCACAGGAAAGAAAGGCAGGGCAGCTCTCTGGGGGACACAGGAAATATGTTAAAGGAGTTTTCACATACAGATTGAGGCCATTCATGGAAAGTGAGAATCGATTTCCCTGTTCTTGTGTATACGCAAGTGCACAGACCTCAGTGGACAGAAAAATGGTCCCCAAAGATGTCTGTTACAATGAATGCTACGCCATGAGCCACGCCAGACTCATGGCGTATCTTGAGACGTGAATGAGCCAGATTTATTCACACATTCGTGAATGCTGTTTTCCCAGTCTAGAGGCTCCTGCTCAGATAGGGAGGCTGAGTTCTGGGCCAGAGATAACAACTCCAGGTGCTCCTTGCCTTTTGGTACCCGGTTTGCCACTGATACATAATCTGCACTAATGCTGTCTTAAGATTTGACTTTTGGGGAGGAAAATGTTTCAAAGTGAGTTCCTGGAGGACTCTGAAAAGACGGCAGGGCAGAGGGAACCAGGAATGGCATCTTTGGAACAGACAAGGATGCTGCTATGGCTATCAAATATGTAATGTTATGGACTGGGCATCTATGTAGGGCCTGCACCCTGCTCCCTTCCCTGATACCTGTAAAGGAACCGAGAGCCTACAGGCTATGAAACCTTCCTCAGAGACCCCTGCCCTCCCTACTCTTGCCTAGTGGACCTGATTCCCCTCAGAGTCCATCTCATACTGGTGTTTTTAGGCCTGTCTGTCCATAGCATTAATAACTCTTCTAGTGGACTCCTTACCCCTAACAATCGGTGTCAGTGCTCCCTTGAGCCCTTCACACCAGAACAAGTCCTCCACTGTGAAATCTCAGGACAGGCAGGGATTGGAAGTCACGTGACCACACGGAAGAGTCAAAGGTCCTTCTAAAGGAAGTGGCACAGCCTGTCATTAAAGCCTGGCTGCTGCAAGATCACCTGGCTACACCACATTTTTGTTTGCTACACAATTTAAATGTATCCAAAGGATTGGGACATTGTTTTTGTTTTTGGATTCAGGCGTATAAACATGTAATCAAGGAGCTGGGCTTAGTGGGGTGAGCCTTTAATCCTAGCACTTGGGAGGCAGAGGGGCAGAGGGGCAGAGGGGCAGAGGGGCAGAGGGGCAGAGGCAGAGATGCAGAGGCAGAGACGCAGAGGCAGAAGTAGATCTCTGTGAGTTCTTGGCCAGCCTGACCTACAAAGTGAGTTCCAGGGCAGACAGGGCTGTTACAAAAAGAAACCCTGAAGGGTTGGGGATTTAGCTTAGTGGTAGAGCGCTTGCCTAGGAAGCACAAGGCCCTGGGTTCAGTCCCCAGCTCCGAAAAAAAGAAAAAAAGGAAAAAAAAAAAAAAAAGAAACCCTGAGCTTGTGGCCAGCCTGGTCTACAAAGTGAGTTCCAGGGCAGACAGAGCTATTACAAAAAGAAACACTGTTTTGAAAAACAAGAGAGAGTTGCCAAGGAATCTCAAGGAGGGGTAGAGACAGGGATACAAGGGAGTAGGGGGTTTGAATTACCACTGAAGTTAAGCTAGTGTGTATCTAAGTTAGAAGTAATCTAGTATACATGGTAAACACACACACACACACACACACACACACAAAAAAAACACACCCCAAAATATACATAAAATTGCATATGCATAAAAAGATGTAAAATATACATAAAAATTAAAAATGAACTTAAACATTTCATTACAAAATCAACTAAAGGGGTAAGAGAGAGATGGCTCAGTAGTTAAGAACACTTGATCTTTGTAGAGGACCTGGGTTTGGTTCCCAGTACCCATAAGGCAGCTCACAACTACCGTTCCAGGGGACCCTGAGCCCTCTTCTGGCCTTTGCAGGCTCCAGACATGCATACGGTGCACACACATACATATAAGTGAAACATGTACACTCACACACGTAAAATGAAAACAAATCATCTCAACAGAGAGTAAAGTCTGAACTGGGGAACAGAGGACTTGGATGCAAACTGTATCAACAGCAGAGACAGAAGTCCTCAGAGCAGCAACTACAATAAATGTAAATGAGTTAAATGTCAACCTAAAGACAAGAGATTGGGGCTCAGCAAGTAAAGGAGTCTGCTTGTGATTCCAGGAAAGAACTGATACCTCTACGTTGCCCTCCAGTTTCTACATGTGGTCCAGGTTATAGTCGCAAGTACGCATTGCATACACACACACGCACACACACACACTTAAAAATTTAGAGACTGATGAAGAAACTATAATCACATGCTTTCTAAATGAAACGTTTTCTATCCAAACAGGCTGAAATGGAAAAAAGGACAACCTGTGCAGAGAGGATGCTGGGTAGCTATATAGACAGAGCAGATTTTAAACCCATGTTACAAGAGGTATGGGGACAGAAAGGAATCGGTACAGGAGGGAGCTGTGACAGAAAGAAACCAGCAACATACACGAAGCAAAGTGACAAAACAAGGGAGAGACAGAAAGTTCCATGATACCAGTGGGGGACTCCAGCACCCTCTCCCTGAAGGGCAGACTAAAGATGAGAAAGGACTCCCCGGATCTGTAGGCAAGCATAGAAGTGCCAGCCATAGCGGCCTCCAAGCTCCTCTCGGATATAAGATGCAACATTTCCAAGATAGACACACGTCAGTCAGGCCACAGAAGAACCTCAACAGACATGACAAATACTCCCCAGCCACTTTGGGACCAAGTCAGACATTAAAAAACAAATAAAACTGGAATATTTACAGATTTGTGGAAATTACACTTCACGGTCCTAAACAACCAGTAAATACAAAACTCAAGACAGAAACGAGAAAATAAACATTTAGAAACAGTGAAAAAAAAAATCAAGTATATTGCCAAAAAAACTGGTGGGGCAGTTAAAAAAAAAATCTTTGAGAGGGGAAATCTATAGCTATAAATACTTCATTATCAGTCAAGTGGTCTCAAATGAATAACCCATATTATGTGCAGAATTAGGAAAAAAGTGGGGGTCAGGGGTCACAGAGCAAACAGAAGGAGAAAAGTAAGGAAGAAAAACAAAAGCCGATAATGCAAAGAACGGAAAAACACAAGGGGGAAAAAAAAATCAATGGAAGCAAAGTCAATTCTTTGGAAAGATAAACATAACTGATGAACCTTGTAAAGCCGACCAAGACCAAAACATGGGGGAGACTCATGACCGAGGTCAGGAGAGCAGGGCTGTCACTGAATACAGGAACGGAACGGGCTGTGACAGAGCCTGAGGAAAGCAAAGGAAGGGGCCAATTTCTGGACATAGGAAAGCTACAGAGGAAACCGGACGTTTGGACGGACCCACAGCTAGAGAGGAGACGGGACGAGTAGTAGAAAACGAAACAAGCAAACAAAAAGCCCTGCCTTTGAGAACTCTGTAGAAACATTTAAAGAAATTACGTTGATTCTTCTCAAATGTATCCCAAAATACTGAGAAAAGAAAATGTTTTATCTCATTCTATAAAACCAGTACTATGAAAATCCATATAAGATATATATAAATATATATATATAATATATAAATATAAATAAACATATATATAAAGTTGGGGGAGAGGAAGAGATGGAAGAGAAGGAGGAAGAGAAAGAAGAGAAACAGGAGGATGAGGAAGAGGAAGAGGAGGAAGAAGAGGACCATGAGGAGGAAGAGGTGAAGAAAGAGGATGAAGAGGAAGAGGAAGAAGAGGGGGAGGAGAAATAGGAGGAGGAAGAGGAGGAAGTAGAGGAGGAGGAAGGAGAGGAGGAGGAAGATGGGGAGGAAGATGAAGAAGAGGATAAGAGGAGGATGAGGAAGAAGAGGAGGAACAGAAGGAGGAAGAGGAGAAGGAGGAGAAGGAAAAGGAGTAGGAGGAAGAGAAGGAGAAGGGAGGAGGAGGAGAGGAAGAGGAAGAGGAGAAGGAGGAGAAGGAAAAGGAGTAGGAGGAAGAGAAGGAGAAGGGAGGAGGAGGAGGAGAGGAAGAGAAAGAGGAGGAGGAGGGAGGAGGAGAGGAAGAGGAAGAGGAGGAGGAGGAAGAGGAAGAAGAGGGGGAGGAGAAATAGGAGGAGGAAGAGGAGGAAGTAGAGGAGGAAGGAGAGGAGGAGGAAGATGGGGAGGAAGATGAAGAAGAGGATAAGAGGAGGATGAGGAAGAAGAGGAGGAACAGAAGGAGGAAGAGGAGAAGGAGGAGAAGGAAAAGGAGTAGGAGGAAGAGAAGGAGAAGGGAGGAGGAGGAGAGGAAGAGGAAGAGGAGAAGGAGGAGAAGGAAAAGGAGTAGGAGGAAGAGAAGGAGAAGGGAGGAGGAGGAGAGGAAGAGGAAGAGGAGGAGGAGGAGGGAGGAGGAGGAGGAGGAGGGAGGGAGGAGGAGGAGGAGGAGGAGGAGGAGGAGGAGGAGGAGGAGGAGGAGGAGGAGGAGGAGGAGGAGGAGGAGGAGGAGACAGGTTGGAAATTGTCAATAAAAATACCCAAAGATTCTGCAACAGTCTGGGTAGAAATGAAACAACTCTAAAGAGACTCTTGTATCCTTTACTCTGACTGTTTTACTCTGATTGTTGAAACAATGTGCCCCAAAGAAGTGGGAATCTCCCCCCCAGGAATCCCATGCTGGGAGAAGAAAAAGATACTTATCAGAGTGGAAGGAAAGAGATTTCACACTGTCCTAACATCTTTGAGACCACCTTGCAAGACGAGACTACAACCCAGTAGATGGTGGACCAGTGACTGGCAGGACCACATCCTGACCAGGGCTGCTTAGATGTGCACACCCCTGGCCCTCTATTGAAGCTCTCTTCTCACATCCGGACCTGAAGACAGACTTGCTGGATCTCTTCCTCCCTCTTCCCAATGCGACCACTGAACAAATCTTTTCATGCTTTCTGCTTCTAATTTGGCTTTTTAAAAATGTATCTTATTGTGAGGATGGATGGTTGGTGTATAACTGGTGCACAGGTTATGACCCCCCCCCCAAATTTGATAACATTACAAACAAATGAACTCAGTAAACCAACGGGATAACACACCCATCCACAGAGAAATCACCGTTTATCCACAGCAACACAGAGTCTGAAAAGGAAAGTTCGACGCGATTTCCATACACAGTAACACCAAAAAGAAGAAAATGCTTCGAACCTAACTTAGCCAAGAAGGGGAACGTCTTGGACAGTGAAAGCCACAAACACCACGGGAAGAAATTAAAGGCGGATCGATGACAGACCGCCCACGCTCACCGTGCGGCTGAAGCAACCCAAGACAGAGCAATTTATAAATAACAGAAATGGATTTCGGATAGGCTTTAATGCTGTCAGGTCCTCACAGTGTGTGTGTGTGTGTGCGCACGCATGTGTGTGGTGTGTATACATACATATACAAAATATATGTGTGTATATATATACTGTGTGTATATATATTATATACTGTATATTTATGTATATATGCTGCGTGTATGTGTTTATGTATGTATATATATGTATGTGTATATATATGTATATATTCATATGTACCTGTACATGTGCACACATGCATGCACATGGGCACAAAGACACACACACAGACACACACACACACACCCAGTACAATTGGGTTTCAAAAGGATTGAAATCTATCCTATTCTAAATCATGATGCCTCTTCTACCATCAAAGCTGTGTTCACCTTGTCACCCTTACAGCATCCTGGCTGCATGGCTTACACACACTACCACTAACAGGCACCATCCGGGAGCCTCCAAACTGAACCTCAGCTCTCTGCTTCCTGATGGTGGGTGTGGCGCCTGCTGCCTCTCACCCCTGCTGCCTTGTGGTGGACTGCACCCTCAGACTGAGCCTGAGTGCGCCTTTCCTCCCTCGAGCTACTTCTGTCAGGTTGTCCCAGCAATAGGAAAGGCAGCATCACACTTGGTACCCAGAACGCAGGAGAAAATGTCACGCTCAACATCCCAACAACCTGACACAAAACCGAGCCTTGACAAGGACAGAACAACGCATACTGTCCCCCACTGCCTGAGCTGCCTGGTCTCAGTGGCACCAGGTCCATTCTGCTGGATCCCACCCCAACTGCCCCTATAAGGAAGCAGGCGTTGTGGTTCGAATGTGCCATGTCCCCCACAGGCTCCTGAGTGGAAGGCATGGTTCCCACATGGTGCTGCTCCTGAGAGGTTACCAGATCACGAAGGGACTTCTTTGTTGCGCTAATCCAGGAATGGGTGGGAAGAAGGTTGGCTGAAGTCCTGTCTCTAAAGGCTGCCCTGTCCGTGGTCCCTTGCTCTCACTCCTGTGGGATGAGCAGGTTTTCTCTGCCATACCCTTGACTGTGCCTCACCACTAGCCATAAGCAATGGAGATGCATATGGGCGTGAGTCAAAACGACGCTTTCCTGCCCTACGATGTTTTAACAGGCAATGGGCCACAGTGACAAAAAGCTACCACCACAGATAAGCCCTGCAAAGACTGATTATTTCAGTGTTGCCAGGACAGCCAAGAAATGAGGCAGGAAGAAGCTATGACCCACAGGCTAGAAGGGAAGGTTAAATCCCCAGAGCTGATGCAGGATTCACACAGCTCAGTGACAAAGCAAGCAACCGGATTTTAAAAATGGGCACAAGACCCGAGCGGACATTTCTAAGAAGACCCATACGGTCTGCAACACAAAACCGGTCCAGATCGCAGGTCGCTGAAGACGTAAATGAAACCCACAGCGGGACACACACCATCTCACATCTGTTAGGCATGAAGCAACAGGTGGCGGAGAAAAAGGAGGAACCCTTTACACTGCTGGCGGGGATGGAATCTAGGTCAGCCACCAAGGGAAACATGGTGAAGCTGAGAGAGAGAGAGAGACAGAGAGAGACAGAGAGAGACAGAGACAGAGAGGGAGGGAGGGCAGGAGGGAGAGAGACAGACAGACAGAAAAGAAGGGAGAGACAGACAGACAGAAAGACAGGAAGGGAGAGAGAGACAGAGACAGAGACAGAGAGACAGAGAGGGAGGGAAGGAGAAAGAGAGACACACAGAGAGACAGAGAGGGAGAGAGAAACAGAGGGAGAGACAGAGAAGGAGGGAGAGATACAGAGAGGGAAAGACAGACAGAGGGACAGAGAGGGAGGAAGAGAGAGAGGGAGAGACAGACAGACAGGAAAGGAGAGACAGACAGAGAGGAAGAGAGAGATGGAGAGACAGAGAGAGGAAGTGAGAGACAGAAGGAGAGACAGAGAAGGAGGGAGAAACAGAGAGACAAAGAGGAAGGGAGAGAGAGAAAGAGAAAGAGAAAGAGAAAGAGGAAAAGAATCAAAATAACCCCCCCCCCCCACTGATCACCAGCAGCCTTAGGAATTAAGACACACCCATACCCCAGCTTTACTGCAGCTCTGCTCACTGCAGCCAAGACGCAGAGGCCGCGTGGGTGTTCACGGACATGAGGAAGAGAAGATGCTGAACACGCAAAGTCGCACTGACCATAAAGGACCTCGTGTCCTGTGCCAACAGAGTGACCTGGTGGACACTGCGCTAAGCGAAACCAGCAAGCTACGCACAGAACAGACATCACCCACAGGTCAGCTCTAACCACCCGTAGATACAGAGCACACGGTGGGGCTCTGGCTGGTGGAGAGGCAGGGAGACATTCATCCAAGAGCGAGAGCTCCAGGCTGGTAGTTGGAAGTATTGCCATCTTGGTGTGCGGCGGGTGACCACGGATAGCAGAGAACCTGCCTGGTGTGTGTGAGGCCATAGGTTCTATCACATGCATGCACGCATGCACACTGCTCAGAGAGTAGCTTTTAAGTGTAACCCTGAGGAGAGACGGATAACTCAGTGGTCCGCGTTACACAGACTATTCGCCTATGAAGCCATTGCATCAAACGCTTTAAACCTTGAATATCCATAAGTTCCTGCAGACTCTCTCCAGGCTCCTACATCTCACCTGAGCCCTAGGCCTGGATGCCCCAGCAAGTTGGCCGGGTGTCAGATCTGGTGTGTCTGGGAGGTAGGGAATGTCTGTGGGCAGCTCAGCTAGCACCGTGCACACAATATTTATCCACAGGTTGCCAGGAGCGAGAGATAAAGCATTCGGGTATTTTTCCACGGAGGGGTCTTGTCTCCTGGGATCAAAGTTAAACAGAAACTCGGGTTAACTGAAGCGTCCTAAGGAACAGCCGCAGTTCGGAGTCTCTCGTTTGATTAAAGAGCCAGATATAAGCGGAGGCGAGAACGGCTAGAAGCTCGCACGTTTCTCAACGGAGGGAGCATCTGTGGCCCATGTGGACAGAGCAAGACCACAGCAGAGACCCTCACAGTAACCCCATTCCCCCACTCCAACAGCTCTTCAAACGCTCAATGACCTACCAGCATGGTCCACAAGGTTCAGAGGTTCAATTACACTCTGTGAGTCTTGGTTGCACAGAATATGCTGCAAATGCACGATTTGGGGCTCCACGAACTTTCTTTCTCCCAAGAGCCTTCAGGCTCCCTGGGAAATTGTACCTGCCTCTGTTGTTATTCACGGGGTAGGCAAGGCTCTGAGACTCGGATATGTAAGAGTAAGGTCAAATGCATGGCTGCTTGTACGGTCTGTTGACCCCAGCTCTGTGTCATTCTCAGGTCCCACTGAGGTACCTAAGGGCTTCCTGCAGGCTGCAGCAGGCTATCCAAGCAGGAGGCCAGTATCAGTGAAGGCAGAGTGTCATGGGTACAGTACCCCTGAACCCCTGCACAATGCTCACTCTCTGACCCCATATACCATACCTAAGGGGCAAGCATGTATACATACATACATATACATATACATATATATATCTCCCAGCTGCATGCTGACCTAGTATGCATGGACGTAGTCGTGTCAGGGAGTTCCCATGGTGTGAGCCTCTACCTCCCAACTATCACCTCACATACGGACAGAATGCTGTAATGTTTCCCTTGACCTCTTGGCACCAGGCACTCACCTCATGGTCTCCCTCAGGGATCAGAAGAAAAGACATGGGTGAGGAGCTACAAGTTTTGCTAGACAGGTGAACAGAGGCCTCAGGGTGCTAGGCAGGGCCAGGTGTGCACGGTGAGGTGTGTAGATGTCTAGGCACAGCCCTGAGGCACCAGGTGTATATAGGTATTTGGGTATTTTCCATAGAAGTGTCTTGACTCTTCAGATCGAAGTTACACAGAAATGTGAGTTACCTAAAGCCAGGTGTGCAAGGCTCGGGGCCTAGGCTGACTGCAGAACTTCAGTCAAACCACACCCCACTGTCCTAGGGGATGGAGAATTGGGCAGGGCCCACATTGTAGCAGGAAGCACCCACCGTGGACTCTGGTCAGACCCTGAGGAAGAAGTGTGTGCTCCCTGATAGGAACTCACTGTTCCCAATCCCCAAGCTTCCTGATGTGGTCAAGGACCCTCCATGTCCCCTGAT
The DNA here is from genome assembly GCF_021556685.1 of Rattus norvegicus. Lineage (NCBI taxonomy): Eukaryota > Metazoa > Chordata > Mammalia > Rodentia > Muridae > Rattus > Rattus norvegicus. Next base: position 12,289,582 of record NC_141553.1, on the reverse strand, counting down.
AGTCATGGGGTTAAGAACTGACCCCCAACAGCTCCCACTCTAAAACCTCACAGCTGCCACTAAGGCGTTAGGCAACACTGTGGGGAAGGGGTCCCACCTGCTCTTCTCCAGCTGAGGTAGGAGTCACAGAGGCCCAGCAGGAGTCAGGCTCACCCTGAGTGGATGAACCTAGGAAAGGGAGACTGAGAGACCTCCTGCTCCTACAAGAGTTTCCATGGAACCTCCCCCACCAACCTTGCCTGGAAAGGAGCCTTAGTTCAATGAGATGTGACACCCAGCTGAGGCACATACATGGGTCATGAGTGCTGATGGACCAGTCTCCCAGGACCTTGCTGGGGATACGGTCCAGTGTATCCAGATGTTCAGCCACCGACTAACCAGGCAGCCATAATTAATGATGTTAGTATCCCACGAAGCTCCGCCATATTGCCAGCCCTGGCCATGCATCCCATGTGGCTCAACCTTTACTCATAGAGGCCTTGGCTTTCTTTCCAGCACCTACTGCCTTTACAGCATCTGTCTGACCCTGAAACAGACACATGACCAGGCCCTCCTAGCCCCGGATAGCATCCCATATGCTCACCCATCATCCTGTATGGCCTAAACAGGAGATGTGGTAGGTTGGTTGTCCTCCTGTCAAGACATATCCTCTGTGGAGCTGACCCTGCAAGGCGGGCTCTGCCAGCTGTGGCCAGGTGTGAGCCTCCACGGGGAGGGAGCCTGAAGCACTCCACACTCAGCTATTCCAAGGAAGGAATGTGCGGGGGACTCTGACAGCAGCTGGGTCAAATCTGAGCCTATAGCCCTGGGGTAGCCCCGCCCTCTCAGGCCCAGCTGAGCCCCCCATAATGAAGCCATGAGCTATCCCTGGGCTTCTGCCCAGCCCACACCCTTCCTGGAGCAGGCCCATACATTCATCTCCCCTGTCTGTGGCTTGTCCCTTATCCCTGCCCTGTACATATCTTCCCAGCCAGTGATCTGTTCACCCTCCGGGTGGCCCTCCTGCCCACCTGTCCCTCCATTCCAGCCCCTCATGTGCCTCTTTCCTGAGACAGAGTGCTATCTATCTGGTGCTTGTCCCTGCCTTACCTGTAGCCCCTCCCTTGCTCTATCCTAGGCCCGTGCAGGTCTGGACCTCTGGCGAGCATTCCGGCCGGCAACTTGCCAAGAACCATCCAAGTTCATCCTGCTGGCATCCAACAAGATGATACCCTGTAGAAGCCCCGGGAACCCTCATGGCTGCATTACTACATAGCTTCAATTACTACAGTAGATACCCCTTAGAGTCCACCATGGCCTCCCAGCACCAGAGCCCACTGACTAAAGATCAAGACCACTTCCCCACATGCAGAAGACAGAAACCATGTCCTGCAGGCTGGCCAACGCCTCCCAACACAAAAGTATCTAAGGCCCCACCCCCATCCATCCACCCCCTAGCCAGAGGCTACATACTTTGAGGCCTTGGCTGGGCAGAAACATGTGGGTTGTATAGGAGGCTGGAGCCTATGACTCTGTGCACCTGGCACCTTTCAGACCTTTGGGTACGCTGGCTAGGGCCACAAGGAGAACGTCAGACAATGTGCCTCAGAGGCTAGGAACAAGGAGGAAGCATCCAGTGTGTGGTAGGCATCAAAGACGTGTCGAGTTATCTCTGTGTCTCTTGATTTTCAGTCAGGGACTGAGGAAGCACCTGACTGACTCAGAATCAGGACACCTCAACACTCAGAGAGCACCGGGGGCAGGTGATGACCTGTCATGCCTGCTACAAAAATAGAACCTGTAGTCATAACCACGCCCAGACCCCAGCCTCCTGCCTGCACAGAACACCATACCCCAGCACCTCTCCACTGTCACGGCTAGGCTCCGTGAGGCAGGGGTGGGGATCCTGTGCCGGCTTCCCATCAGCCCTTGCTGAGCTCTGGACAAAAAGCAAAAGGGGCAGTTAGTCGGTAGCCACTTGGTTACCTGCAGCTGGCCCAATGAACACACAGTACCCATCCTCCTGAGAAGGGAGAGAGGCGCAGACGACAGGCAGCCTGTCCCCGGCTAGGTAGTTCCAACACGCGTCCTCCAGGGCCTCACAGAACTGCCGGCAGGGTGGCAAGGCAGGTGGTGGGCCTGGGCCACACGAGGGAGCCAACAGCAGACAGAAGAACCAGGAAAGGAAGGGGTGGCAGTTTGTATGGAGGAGGTGACCCCAAGCCCGTGCGGTGGCCTCCACCTCCGCGCTGTCTGCATGACGAAGATGGTTAGGCAGCCAAAAGTGTCCGATACCTAAGTGGCTGCAGATGGCCAAAGTGGGTGGCAGAGGCAGGCACCGGCTGGGAGAGGTCAGAGAGTCATTTCCCACCAGTGCAGAGTCATTAGAAAGCTCAGACCCCGAAGAGGGAGCCACGTGGGAAACCCAAGCACCAGGGAACCCAGGTAAAGCTGCTACTTGAGAGAGTTGGGCTGAAGGGTCAGAGGAAGGAACAGAGAGTAAACCGTGCACACTCAGAGAAGCCGTCACCAGAGGACCCGTCACCAGAGGACCTGTCACCAGAGGACCCGTCACCAGGGGAAGAAGAGGTATGTGCCCATGGGTATCAGAGTGTCTGTGCTGCCGGCTGGACCTGGTTGCCATAGGCAAGAGTCCTTTCCCTTCCAGATGCTGTGGCTGCCTGAGGGGCTCTTGGCTCCCCCAGGGAGGAGCCCTGATCCGTGCAGAAGAGAGAAACGCTCTACCTGGGGATGGTGGTGGTACTGAGGGTCTTCCCAGTGGTGCTTGGAGGCTGCTCTGGAAGGGAGTCGGCTGGGTGGGCACAGCCAGTGTGCCAGCCTCGGTTGTCTGAGAATCTGGAGAACTTGGGATGCCACTGCTTAGCAAGAGAGTGGTCTCACTCCCCTGGGGAGCACTAGAGGGCTCAGCAAGAGTAGGGAGGACCGTAGGGACTGGGGAATCTGAAGCCTCAATCCCAGGATAGTGCTCTGTAGTGGAGTCCTCATCCCACAGCTGGACAAAGCTCCGAATGCCCTGAGCCACATTCAGAATCTTGGCTCCAACGCCGGCCACATTCTCCTCCTTCGTGTCTGGGCTCGCGGCGGGGGCCACCAGGGGAATGGGGACAACAGGGCTTGCAGGGGTGCCACCCTGGCCAGCTTCCCGATCCTCCTCCGGAGACAGCTTGGGGTTGGCAGAAGTCGTCTGTTGTTCTGTGAGGCCATCCTGAGGGACCACGTGCGTGGTGGGGTTCTCTGGGGACTGCACAGGTGAACTGATCTGGGGTTGAGAGACCCGGGCTTCCAAGGAATCAGTGGTCTTGGCAAACCAGAGCCACTCCAGGGGATTCAGGGGATTCAGGGAATTCCCATCAGCGCTGGTAGGCACAAGGCAGCAGGAGAGCAGCAGCAGCAGCAGCAGCAGGAGCAGGCAGAAGCGTCTGCTGGGGTCGGGAGCCATCAGGGCAGTGCAAGCCTCTGAACTGGGGCGGCTCCTGTGGTCCTGGAGGTGGGGCCTGCCAGGTCCCCACCCTCCCCCATTCCTGGTTCCCAGTCTCCTTCTTTCCACAGCTTCCCTCTGGCAGAAGGGAAGGAACCCAGTCTGAGAATCAAGGTGACCCACCAAGCAGTACCTTCAAATTCCATTTAACTCCTTCCTCTCTGCACCTCCAGGAGCAGACGGAGCAGAAAGGTGGGTAAGAGACACCCAGTGGAACTCCAGCATGTCCAACTTAGAGCTGCTGAGTCTCTGCTGAGAGTGGGTGTGGGTGCGGGGGCCTGGCCGGGGTCCTCCGGGACATGGAGGCCACGCCCCAGCTCCTACTGCCTCCATTGGAGAACACCCGGAAGTCCTGGCTGCTAGCCACCATTCTATGATGAAACCGAGTTTGAAAAATGCTCGGCTTGCTGCAGTTCCAATTTTTGTGTTACAATTGTTGATTCAGAGAAAGGGTGGGTTGTCCGTTCCTCCCCGCCTCCCCTCCTCTCCCCCTACAGCCTACAGCCCTCCTACCTGTTCAAACCCTAAAGCCATCAACTTAGACACCCCCCCTACCCCCTGCAAGAGCCCACTTGTTCTCTCCACGGGCCTTGGTGGACACATTACTTCTTTCTCTGGTTTGTTCTTAAATCCTCTCATAGAATCCGCCTACAGTGCTCTCCGCAGTGACCTGCTCTGTGGCTGTGTTTCTCCGTCCAGCAACTGTTTCAAAACTAATTCCTGGGGCAGTTGCTTCAAAGTAACAGAATGTAGCAGTCAGTAGTTGAGCATCAAGATGAAGGTTAAAAAAAAAAAAAAAACAAAACAACAACAACAAAGTAAAACGTGTGAGATGTATCCAAGGGATTCTTCATCAACCACAGGCTTCTGCCTCTTGTCTTATGGAATCCAGCTGTGTGCAGAGGGCATGGCATTGCTCAGTGGCCTGTGTCCCAGGAGCAGACAGTCAAGGCAATGCCATTCCTCTTGCGTTTGCTTGGCCAGGCCAGTCTGCAGCTGGATGAACTCCCTGCTGTTCCTTTCCTTCACGCAGCTTCAGGTAAAATCTCACTCTGTGTATATAATAAACCAGGGGCTCTAAGTGGCTTGTCAATCCTGCAGCCGACTCTGGGTGATAGCATGTCAAGCCCCATTCTAGCCGCCCTGACCCCATGAGGTCAGGTAGGTTCTTTTACACCATTTCTTTGAGAGATGTACCTGAATGGTCACCTGGGATGTCCTCCTATGCCAACTCTGTATGAACTCCACCTGGGGATCTCCTCCTGCCTCAGTGCCCACCTACCTGACCTAGGCAACAGTAAGATGTAGATGGGAAAGGGACACACATGCCTGGCCACCTGACCACATGTCTTCCCAGCCCCTACAATACTGAGACTTTATGGATAGCTAGACTTGGAGATTAGGAGACCCACGTATCCTGGGGCCTTGGACAGAGAGGTTTGCAGTACAAGCTGGGTTTTCGAATTTCTAGACATTCTGTATCTAATCAAAGTCAACACCCATGGAAATGAAGTCAAGGAGACAAAACACCATGCAATCCCCCCACATTCTGTGGTCCTACATCTAAGACCCCATAGGGCACAGCTCTCTGCCTCACCTCATTCCTATCACTACTGAAATTCATAAAATGGTCCCCAGGGGCGCCCAATGGGGCGAATACTTTAGGGTGTGGAGATCTGTAATTGTGAGGAGTCCTGGTCCCCCTTTTCACAAGGCCTGGTGGGAGGAGCTTGGCCTCTCCAGGCTGTTACAGGTGCCCCCAGATCTGTCTGAACACTTCCACCCAGAACAGCACACAGGGACCCCAGGACCTAGCAAGTGTTGGCATATATCCAAACGTTTCTCTTTCCCAGCTCAGTGTGAAGTCTATGGCAGTTACAAGGCCCAAGGTTAGCTACATAGGAGGAGGGGCAAGAACTGAGGCAGAGACCTGAGAATAAGAGGCCAAAACATCTCAATGAAAACAAGTGTCCAGGGGCTGGAGAGGTGGCTCAGTGGTTAAGGGCACTGTTCTTTCAGAGGTCCTCAGTTCAAATCCCAGCAACTACATAGTAGCTCACAACTGTCTGTAACTCCGGGACCCAACACCCTCATACAGACATACATACAGGAAAAACATCAACACGCATGGAAGGAAGGAAGGGAGGGAGGGAGGGAGGAAGGAAGGAAGGAAGGAAGGAAGGAAGGAAGGAAGGGAAGGAAGAACAAGACAAGAAGCGTCCAATGGCCACCAGGCAGGAAGGTGGAAATACTGAGGTCAACTATGGGGAAGCAGCCGCTGCCAAGGCCGGCTACCCTCAGTCCCATTCATAACTCAGAGCAGGACTGGGCCTCACTCCAGCACCACTTCTAATTGTCATGTTCTAGAGTCTGTGGCTTCCTCAGTTTCCCCGGTGACAAAAGAACCAGGATGAGCAGGAGCAAAGTTTCCCATCCAGCACTCACAAAGCTGTCAAGCCCAGCAGAGTCCCCAACACCAGCCAGCCAGGGACATGCTGGGGGTGAGGCCCGTGAGCGCCCATTCCACAGAATGGAGAAATACAGACACAGAGGCCATGAGCTTGAGGTCAAGAGCACAGTTACAAGTGAAGAACTGGTAGTCAGCAGCCTGCGCATGCACAAAAACATACTCGCTCACACAAACACACATGCACACCCTCATGTAATCAGCATGGACACGTGGCTTTACTACCAGGCTCTACACGGTGCCCCTTCACAGTCTCAGCCAACTGTCCCTCTGGGCTCCTCTCTGAGCTGTGGGCGGCGTTACTGCGTTTCTGCCACCCTCCCCCAGGTTTATAGTGGCAATGCTTCCGTGTGATGAAACAGCCCCAAAGGCATGTCCCCAACTGTCCCCACATCAACATGTAAGGGAATCATCAATCAATCCCTGTCTAAAGGGCAGGGCTGTGCCGGTTTGGCTCAGAGTCCAGCTGCAAACAGCTGGATACCAAGTCCCTCTCTAAGACCGAGGCAGCCATAAGCCCACTTCTGGGCCTCTGAGCTCTACGCCAACAAGTGAATCCCCAGTGAGGGATTGAGGAATGCCCAGTGAATTTCCTAATGCGATTTCATGCCTCTGGAAAATCCCAGGACCAAAGTCCAGAACTCTGCCCTCTACCCCGCATCCTGCACGTTTGAGAAGAGGGGACTCAGCCCCACGGCAGGGAGAAGGGGGGGAGGAAACCCTAAACTCATGTCATACCCTGGTCCCCTGCCCCAATCCGGATGATTATTTCCAGGACCCCTTGACTAGCGGGCTAGCTCTGTACCCGGGGACTCAACATGAAATTCCTGGGCAAAACCAAAAGTGAAGGACGGAGGCAATCAAGGGGCCAACGCTCCTATTCCAAGGGCCCTATGTAGAAGGGCGCAGTCCCTCCCACACTGAGTACCCACACCTTACCCAGCACTCACTCTTGCTTAGACCTTCCCCCACCCTCCCCTCCCCCACCAACCCCTCCCCCACCCTACCCTCCCCCACTTCAGAGCATGGCTTACCCAGTATTCATTTGCAAGCATGGTAAAGGGATTCACAGCTCTCAGGGTCTAAGCTTAGGCTCCCATCTGCTATCTTGCACTATTCATACATGTGCGCATGTGCACACATGCATGGACACATACATTCCTACACTTACTCACATGCATGATCATGCCCACTCCGTACCCTCAAACACACATGTTCATGCACACGCACACACACACACACACACGCACACACTCATGGAAAAATTTACACTATCAGGGAACGCTAAGGCCCTGGCGTATGTGTAAAGGGTCCCATCTGCCCCTCAATCTGGCATCACTCTGTGTGCCCACATGCTGCAGAGGTCAGGGGTTCAGACAGGAGGGGGAACAGAAGCTGGGGAGCCAGGGACAGCACCCACTCGTTTCCCTGCCACTGCCTGTCAGACCCTTCAGAGACAGAGAGCACGTTGTCATGCAGGATCTGCGAGGAAGCATGGAGATTGCTTGATCTAGACGATGCCATGCTGGGGAGAGAACCCAAGGTAAAGAGAAGGAGATGCTTACATCCACAGTTAGGTGGAGAGGGGACACTGTCTACACCTTAGGTTCTAAGAGCAAAAAGGACCCAGTGAGATGGAATTGAGTCCCAGGACACAGGCCCTACCCATCTGACTCAGGTTCAGTCCCTCAAGGAGCTCATCACAAGCTGGGTTCAAATCCCATTGTCCCGCAGGCAGTCACTGAAGACTACACCTCCCATGAGACCACCACTCCAGCTCCTAGAGAACAGGAGGGATTGGTCAGAAACAGGGATCAGCAGCACCCAGCATGCCCCAGAACAGCAATGCCCCAGAAGCAGAAGTCCACCACACTCCTGATTCCCAGCCTTCAGCCTGCAGCTTCCTTTTTCTCTGCAAGTTGTGAGAACAACTTTCCTAGAAGCTAGTGTCCACTGGCAACCTGGGATTTGAGGCTTTCTTCGACTGCACCTGAATCTGACCTTGGGCTGGCTCTCCTGCTCTGGTGTCACCTTGGGAGGAAACACCAGTGCCTTCCTTGTTTGAGTGGCCCTTGTAATCTGGCAGAGCTCCCGTAGCTCGGAATCTACAAGTCAAGCTATTCCCCGGGGCCTGTGCTAACACAGCTATGCTGACCTCTAGAGAGCAGAGCACTACTCATCCAGTTTACCTATGAGGTGACTGAGAAGCCAGTATAACCCAGAGGGCACCTTACTCTTAAGGACAAGGGCTCAGGTACTGGCACAAGCAGTGCCTACAACGGCCGACAATCAATAAAGTCCTCTCTCAGCCCTCAGTGACTAGAGTTGTGTATGGCTCCTCCTGTCAATACCAGCGAGCAGGGATCGGGACCTGGTCAGGCCACGCACCAGCAGAGCCCTGAGGAGCGATCACCCAGCAGCCCCCTTGGGAGGACAAACGAATTTATCTCAATTTTAGAATCAAGGTACCAAGACACGGGCTGTCCGTCCCTCACCCTCGCCTGCCAAGGTCCTTGGGTGTGCGACAGCAAAGTTCTTACCATGCAAGAAGCCACTCCCGGGGTTGGGGATTTAGCTCAGTGGTAGAGCGCTTGCCTAGGAAGCGCAAGGCCCTGGGTTTGGTCCCCAGCTCCAGAAAAAAAAAAAAAAAAAAAAAAAAGCCACTCCCTCTGCGCCACCATTCCCAGCTCAGCAATGACAGGGATGCAAAGATTCCCGGGACTCAGAGAGTTACTAAATCAAGATCCTAAAGGCACCGTTTCAGCTATGTTTCAATCTGGCAAACTCCCTCTCAGAACCCAAACCATCCCCACAACGTGAAGTTTACAAGTGACCCGCCCTCCTCATGTGCCCTTGGGCATCCCTGTGGCTCAGCCAAGCACAGGCCTCCTCCACACTCCCAGAGAGAGCAAATCTTCTGCAGGCCAGAGTCACTTTGGCTCGGGGACTATAACCTCCTCCCATCACCATGCGGCAAGTAGCCGTCAGAAAAAAAGTCTTTAGCTCCCCCTGTACCGTTCCTCCCAGCAGTCAGTCCCTTCCAAAAGTCCCGCCCTCTCACTTCAGCAGCAAGACACACCCCTGCCCCAAGCAAGGGTTTGTTCTGTCTTGTTGGCCCGTCTGGTCTGGTTTAGATTCCTGAATAATACTGTCTTCTATTTTCATTAAAAACTCCAAGACACCCACAAGCGAGCAGGAACTGGCTCTTAGCATGTGAGCTGTTAAGACAGCCGAGGCTCAGTGAGCTACCACCGGATGGCTCTGGGAGACAGCTGGGAGCTCAAGGGTCCAACGTACTTCTACCAACACCAGGTGTCACATCTTGTGCCCAGGCTACCCTGAGAAGAAGCCCTACCTCCACATGGACCTCTCAGGGGTGGCTACTGCCTGTCCCAAAGCCAAGTAGGAAGAACTGTAATGGCGGAGCACACTGCCTGCATTCATTCTGCATGGTTCTCGTTCTCCAAAAGCACACTGCCTGCATTCATTCTGCATGGTTCTCGTTCTCCACTGAGTCTACTGGCCGGGGCCAGTGTGCTCTAGATCACTCTGGTAAGACCCGGGTCTACTGTGGATTCCTTCCTTTGGAAACAGAGACCAGGTGGGGGCCTAAGAGGTCCAATCCGCACTGGAACAGTGTCCTGGTCTCACTCATTGACCCAGTCAAATCCTGACAAGTGTCCCCCAGTCTCTGAGGGACAGAGAGAGCTTGGGCATCTGTCATTCATCCCGTATGGAGAAGGTTCACCCACAAAGTATCCAAACACTGCTTCTCCACTGTCCAGAGTGATCAGGATAACTCACAGAGGCAAAAGACTAAGTTGGCCAGTCAGGGGAAACCACCAGGCCTCCAAGGATACCTAGCCTTTTAGGTACTCCTCCCCCCTGGGCAGCCATTGCAAGGACACATGGACATCTGTCCGGAGATCTTAGCAGAAACTAGAGTAAGTTCAAACAGAAGCAATCAGTTGGCTGTGTTGAGAGCTTCACGCTCCCCCCCAGATACATGGATATCCAAAGATGCCTATATCTACCAGGTCAAGGGGAAGAAAGAGGCTCCCAGTCACCATCACCACCACATGCCACCATGCAGCAGCCCCCCTAGAAGGCCAAAAAAAAAAAAAGTTGGCTTAGTGACTAAGAACACAGACCGATCTTCTGGAGGACCCAAGTTCCAAACACAGCACCCACACCTGGCAGCTCAGAACTGCCTGTAACTTCCGGTCCAGTGGGTCTGACGCCCTCTTCTGGCCACCACAGGGACTGCACTTACACACACACACACACACACACACACAAATACACACATACACATAATTTATAAAATAATATTTTTTTTTGGTTCTTTTTTTTCGGAGCTGGGGACCAAACCCAGGGCCTTGCGCTTCCTAGGCAAGCGCTCTACCACTGAGCTAAATCCCCAGCCCCAAAATAATATTTTTAAGAGAAACACACTTAAATTATCTATAGAACACATTGAGATTACGGGGGGGGGGGGCATCTGAATGTCCTCTTTGTAACATGGCAGATGGGTGTCACAAGCTTCTCGGGTGTGAGAAGAAATTTGGATCCGCAGGAGAATGCTCAGGGGTCACAGACAGGAGTGCTAGGGTGCAACTTGTCACACGCAAGAAAAGGCCTGCACGTGGGCATATAGGAATATGAGCCTGCAAGTGGAGACGTAGACCCAAGCGTGGACATACACACACATACACTGGATTACATATAAATGTCAGAGCACACGTGTGCACGGACAGGAAAATGACGCAGTATCAGGAGAGATGCATTAGATGCTGCATGTATAGATTCCATGTAAACGGCTGTGTGCACAGAGGCATGTGCGGACCCGTGTTCAAGGACTGCTTGTGTGTATGTGTGTGTGTGTGTATGTGCGTATACGTGTGTATATACATGTGTGTGGGGTGTCCGTGAATATGGGCATGGTATATTTACACGCTATGCACAGATGTACATTACCGTGTATGGATTTTCGCGCACATAGACATGTGTGCACGTGTGTACAGGAAAGAGAGCGCCTGTAAGAAACGAGGCCAAGTTTCCCATGGATCCAAGGGAGTACGGGAACTATTTATTGGGGAAACAGAGGTTTCTTTCGAATGCTCCTGAGCTCCTCTCTCTTCACTTCACTTCACCCCAGGGACTCAAGATGACTCAGCAGAGGTGGATAGAGATGGATCTTCCACCAACACCCAAGAGATTGTTCCTACGGAGTCTTCAGAACCAACAGGCAAGGCTCCAGAAACTTCTAATAAGCTCAAGGCAGGGAGAGTGGGGGAGGGGGAATCTGGAAGTCAGGGGAGCCAGACAGATACGGAGGACACCTTCCCCCACACATGACACCCCTCCCCGACTTGATATCTAATATTCGCTTACACAAAATTGATTTGAACGTACTCTGGTGACTATAGACTCCAGAAACATCCACACCTTCCCCAAAGAGAGGACATTTTTTTATTTGTACAGCCTTCAAGAACCAAGCCTGTTTGGCTATTCCGGGTCCCGTGAGGCTCTGCACAGCTGGACTTCGGGTGAGAGCTGGTGTGTAAGCGGCTGGGCTGGACCACTGGCAACTAATCAGAACTCTTTAAATTCCGCCAGCGTCCTTTAATGGTTTGAACGCCAGACTTTACACTTCTTTTGTTAACTTTATTGCTTAGTGTTTTACTGATTTGGGGTGCTATCATAAACAGGATTTTTTTTTCTCTTGGCATTTTTGTGTGTGGTTTGCCTCTTGACAGTGTACAGACCCACACTGGCCCTTGAGTATTAATCTTGGGTCCTGCAATCTTGCAGAACTCGGTGGCTTCGACTGGTTTCGAGGGGATTCCTTGAGACTTTTTACAAGGCCTGGAATCGACAAACAATGAGTTTCACTTCTTGCTTCTTAGTATGGGTGTCTTTCATTCTTTTTTTTTTTTAAAGATTTATTTATTTATTCTATATAAGTACACTGTAGCAGTCTTCAGATACACCAGAAGAAGGCATCGGATCTCTTTATAGATGGTTGTTAGCCACCATGTGGTTGCTGGGAATTGAACTCAGGACCTCTGGAAGAGCAGTCAGTGCTCTTAACCACTGAGCCATCTCTCCAGCCCCGGTGTCTTTCATTCTTTTCTTGCCCAACCGCTTGGCTGCATTTCCAGGACCTTGGTGAATGAAGTGTCAAGAGGGGACACTCTTGCCTTGTTACTGACCTCATGGGGAGTATCCAGCCATTCACTAAGATCAGCCCTCTGTTTTCCAAACATGTCATTTTCTAAGTCGATGGAGTTCTTTCTGGAGGAGTACGGATTTTGTCAAACCCATTTTCTGGATTTCAAGTGCTACAATTAAAGCCATGCGTCATCCGTGCGTAACCTGATGCGCTATCATTTTGCTAAAAATTTCTGTGTCAAGGTTCTTGTCTGTAGGTTTTCCATTTTTGTGATGCCTTTGTCTAACTTTGGATATTCTTTTTTTTTTTTTTTTTTGGTTCTTTTTTTTTCGGAGCTGGGGACCGAACCCAGGGCCTTGCGCTTCCTAGGTAAGCGCTCTACCACTGAGCTAAATCCCCAGCCCCAACTTTGGATATTCTTATCTCAGAAATGAGTTCGGGGTGGGCTAGCTTGGGCTACGTAGTGAAGCTCTGTCTCAGAGAGCTTGAGGGTGGGAGAAATCCCATTTTTGCGTCTTCTGAGTGTTCACGAAGAGCTGTTTAAGTGGCTGAGCCAGCTGGGGGGTGCTCTGGTTTTTCCAGACAGGCTGATTTTGCATTACTACCTTTAGGTAGGCTAATCTCACTTCCTCTTCTCGCTGTGGTGACTAAATCCTCGGATAAAAATAATTGCAGAGGGAAAACAAATTCTCTTTAGCTCACAATTCCAGGTTCCGGTCTGTCGCACTGGGAAAGTCAAGGAGTCTGGAGCTTGAGGTTAGATCCAAGCCAGAAGCACAAAGCAAGGAATGCTAATGCTCATCTTCTCTGAGTTATACAGTCCAGGATCCCTTGCCTAGGGAATGGCGCCACCCATGATTAAGATGGGTCTACCCACACCAACTAATGTAATCAGGGTACTTCTTCCTCACAGTCATGTCCAAGGACCCATCTCCCAGCAGATTTGACATTCTATCAACTGACAGCACTCATACATGTCTATTAAAAGTGTGTATTTCATGCAGAGTGGTGGTGGTACATGCCCTTAATCACAGCACTTGGGAGGCACGGAGATCTCTGAGTTTGAGGCCAGCCTGGTCTACAGAGTGAGTTCCAGGACAGCCAGAGAAACCCTGTCTCAATGCCCCACCACTACCACGGAGGGTGGGGGTGGAGGTGTGTGTTCCTTACTGATTCAGTTTGATGACGTGTATAGATCAGAGCAGCAGGGCAGAGAGAAACAAACCCACTAGTCTGTGGTTTGCTGACTCTTGACATGAGCACCAAGATTGGTCATTGGGGAAAGAGTTGCCTTTCTATAGATGGTACCGGTGAGGTAGCCATGTGTGTGGGACGATGCCAAACCCCAGCCGCACATCGTACACCCAAGAAGACCCAGAGGTAAGAGCTAAAGAGACAAAACTCTTGGAACAAGAGATGGGAATACACTTTCCCGGGCTTGGACCCGACAAATAATTCTTGTGGCATAGCCAGCTCGAGCAACAAAAAACAGAAAGGCAGGCTACACCTGTCAGAGCAAAACACCGTCAAGAACGGAAGAAAGCCTTGTGCGTGTATACTCGGTGAGGGTTTGTATCTGAGATATACAAAGAACCCACAGCACAAGTATAATAGGCAATTTTATTACCAGCGATCAAGGAACCCAAATAAATATCACTGCAGTGGAGATAAACTCCCAGCAGAGACAAAGATGCTAAATTCTCAGCCACCGCGACTGCCAGCATCAAAAGGCAGCTAGCAGAGAGCTGAGAAGATGGCTCAGTGCAAGACAGCAAAAGCAAGATTCATTCCCTACTGACCGGCACATAAGTGGTCAATCAGACAATGGAATACTATTCAGCCACGAAAAATGAACGAAGAACTGGCATGTGCCACGCAAAGGATTTAGACTCCCCAGAGACATCTTGGTGAGTCAAAGGACCCAGACACTGCACGATTCATTCACACAGAATAAAGAGTTGGCAAATACTGCCTGCAGGGCAGGGGAGGGGCTGGGGGGAAGGGGCTGAAAGCCAGTTTAAGGAAACGTTCTAAAGTTGATATTATTATCTTGGAATGTACCGAAAACAATGAGTTATATCCTTAAATGAGTGGGTCCGCAGGCTTGTGAAGTATGTCGTCCGATAAAGCTAGAAAAAGGAAGGAAGAAAACACCCACATCGCATTTCCAAACCCCAAGATCCTTCATCTGCATGCACTGGATCTTTAGTGGGGCAGATTTCTTTTCGAGGATTCATGAACTATTCCTTTTATAACTTCTCAGTCTTGTTTTCTAAATTTTAAAGTTCCTGGGGGGGGGGTGTTTCCAGTCAATAAGCTTTCCAAACAAACCAGGGGCTCTTTTGGGAGCCAGATTGCTGCTGTGGGCTCTACCATTCCCTTCCTCTACTCATCTGGAAGGATTGGGCCAGCACTCAGACACAGCGTCTGCGATTAGACCCACCCACCTGTGCATGTGTCCTCACGCCCACTATCATATAAACCTCATACCATGACAACAGAGGGGACAGCTGGACTCTCTGCCCTCCTAGCTCCTCCCACCTCATGGCCAGTCACCTTCTTCCTTAAGTAAGCACACCTTGCCTGCTCTGGCTCTTGGGGTCTATAAGCAAGCACGTAGAGGGTCTCAGCCTCACAGTCTTGGGGCTCCTGCTCTGGAAAAGCTCAGTGCAAAATACAGAAAAATGGATGAGGGTGATCCTTAGGGCCAGTCCCTGGTGGTGGTCCTGGGAAGAAATCCTCCCAGCAGAGGGATGGCACATGGTGTGGTCTCCCTGATGCAGGGGCCAGGTACTGCAGGACAGTGGTATCCAGCCAGCTTAGGAAGAGGGGCAACATCCTCACAGGCAGGAATAACATTACCTTCATAGAACCTGGGCGCTAAGTGATACCACAGCCTCTATAAGAGGCACTGTGGGTTACACACACACACCAAGTGTACTGTTCCTGCTGCCTGCAATTAACTGTCCCCCTCTTGGTGGCTACACACGAGGAGCCTTAACTTTCTTTCAAGCCAAGACTCTTGACCCAGGAAATTAATATTTGACTGGACACAGTCACCTCAGACTTCACACGGGAGGGCGATTGCTCTCAAGGGACAGGACTCATACGTAGAGTGTAAGCTCAGCACCATCCTTGCTTCCAAGGCCTGTAAGCACCTAGAATGCACAGGACGGAGCAGAAGCTGAGGCCTGAGGCCTTCTGCCAGGATGGGGGTTCCCCAGCGGTTGTGGTAAACACTCAGAGGGTAAACAGCACCTTTGCCTCTGAGATGCCTCTGGTAGAACTAGGTAGCCTCTGTTAGTGAATGTCTCATTTGGCCTTTAAGGATTTAACAGTTGTTTATTAACCGGATCCTTTCACGGAAGGCTGGACAGCACGTTTACAGTGCTAGGTTCCCAAGGGTGGGGAGGGGAGGGCTTGCCATAATTGGGTTAGTGGGGCCTCAGCTGAGGCCATGGGGTCAGGCACACCCTGGAGCCAAGACACGACATGCATTCTCTTGCAAATCTGCTCATATCTTTGTGACACCCCCCCACCCACACACACCAATGGCCTGGGCCTGCTTGGGCCACTCAGCTATCCAGAGGGTTAAAATCTGAATAAAAATCACCAGGCTCTGAGGCCTGGGGACCTGAAAGATTACACTAAGCATATATGCTTCTCAAGAAACTGGATCTAGGGGTTGGGGATTTAGCTCAAGGCCCTGGGTTCGGTCCCCAGCTCCAGGGGGGTGGGGGAGGGAGAGAAAAGAAAAGAAACTGGATCTGGTTATGGGTATATCTTGACAAAGGACAAGGTCTCTTCCAATGTACTCACACTGCAGGAGTAGGGATCCAGTCTGTGGCTGCACATCAAGGCCATTGTCAGCAAGGCTACCCAGACACTTGACTTGCTCCTGGTCAGGGCGGAATGAAGCCCCTAGGACCCAGGACATTGATATTGATAGCAGGCACAGTGCGACAACAGGAGCCATACAACCTCTCACATACTCATACCCATCTTGGCCCCTTTCTATTTCAAGAATACCCCAGCACACCTGGGATATACCCAAGTATATCTATTGGGGTGACACATCGGCACAGCGTGGGAACTCTGCCACCGCAGGGGAACAGGCTGAGATAGCCAGGCTAAGAGCCCCGGTGAAGAGGTAACTTGGAGGCCAGAGGGGCCTGTGGCAACTCAGCTGATGCAGCCAGAAAATACACAGCCCGCAAGAACGAAGCTCACAAGCAGACTTTAAATTCAGGGAGAAAAGAGGAGCGACGTACAGTAGTTACGGGGGAGTGGGGGGGGGTGTTCGGCGGGGATGGGGTGGGTCTCTTTCGGTTGCCAGGTGGGCGTGGCCAATCTCACGTGACAGTATCCATGCCCAGGCTGCTCCTCCAGGTAGCCAGAGGCGAAGCTTGTCCATGCATAGCTGCACTAATTGGGCAACTAGGCACAATCCTCTGGGGACAATGCTGGGCTATCCTTGGGACAGCAGTGGATAGCATCCTACAAAGCTTGGTCCCTCCTCTTGCTGGTTCCTGTCCTCTCATCTGTCCCTTCTGCATCCACATCTCTCTCCTGCATTTTGTATGTGATGAGAGTGGCACTATTAGGAGGTGTGGTCTCGTTGGAGTGGGTGTGGCCTCGTTGGAGTGGGCGTGTCCCTCTGGGCGTAGACTTTAATACCCTAGTCCTAGCTGCCTGGAAGCGAATATTCTCCTAGCAGAAGATGAAGAACTCTCAGCTCCTCCTGCACCATGCCTACCTGGATGCTGCCACGTTTCCGCCTTGATGATAATGGACTGAACCTCTGAACCTGTAAAGCAGTCCCAATGAAATGTTGCCCTTATAAGAGTTGCCTTGGTCATGGTATCTGCTCACAGCAGTAAAACCCTAAGACACCGTAGGAGTTCCAAAGTGGATAAGGAATATGGGAGCCAGCCAGATGCTGCAAGGGAGTCCCTAAGGCTTTGATGTTTCCAGCCCCTCTCCAACCCATCGACTCTCTTGGGAGGACACATAGGGAACTCTTCTTCCACTATATCTGTGGTAAAGATTCCCACGACTAGGGCCTCCAGGCCCATGATAAGTAGATAAGTGGACCTGTCACCTTTGGGTCTGTTGACTTAAATGCCATGTATAGAAGAACAAAGACAAACTTGGGGCTGGAGCTGATCCCCCTTCAGGGATCTAGGCCTCATGGGAGACTGGAAAGTGGAGGTTAAGTACCCCTGTCTCACCCAGGACCTGTGAACAGCCCTGCAAGGTCAAAGGGAATTTCGCAAATGTAATCACTCAATGACACCAAGACAAGAACCTCTAGACAACCAGGTTGAGCCTGGATTTCACAGTCATTATTTTAAGAGACAGAAGAGAGATACAGACCCAAGAGGACAGCACTCAAGAACAGAAGCAGAAGTTACAATGATGGGGTCACAGCCAGGATGAGGCCTGAGGCCTTGTATGTAATACCTCGGATGCGGGGTTTTCTATTAAGGCCCCAGAAACTCCAGGAACCACCCAGGAACAGTGCGGGCAGGAAAAAAGGCTGAACTCCCAGGGTTACAGTGGCCTCTGCTGGAGGCGGCCCAGGCTGGCATGTGGTCATTGCTAATTCACATGACTGTGATTTCAACTCACAAGGGGTCCTGGCCAAGGAGGGGCCAGGTGTCAGGCTGTGCCTCCCTGTGCTATCTGCAAGCCTTTCCGCTCCCCAGAGAAGTGCAGGCCCTTTGATCCCTTGGGCTTTGGCCACCATCCCAGGCACCCCAGGAGGGCTGTTCATTAAGCAACAGGGATCCCAGCCTTAGTACCTCACGTAGGTCAGAGGCCCCACAGCCTAGAGCCATAAACAGAGGCTACCACACATTTTATTTCTAAGAACATTTGGTTGAAAACTACCAAAGTAAGTGGGGTGGGGGTGGGCGTATGCCTTTAACCCCAGCGCTCAGGAAGCAATAGCAGGTGAGTTTGAGGCCAGCCTGGTCTACTGTGTGAGTTCCAGGACAGCTAGGGCTACAAAGAGAAACCCTGACTTAAGAAGGTGAGGAGAGGGGCTGGGGATTTAGCTCAGTGGTAGAGCGCTTACCTAGGAAGCGCAAGGCCCTGGGTTCGGTCCCCAGCTCCGAAAAAAAAAGAACCAAAAAAAAAAAAAAAAAAAAGAAGGTGAGGAGAAGGAGGAGGATGAGGAGGAGGAAGAAGAGGAAGAGGGAGAGGAGGAAGAGGGAAAACAGGAGGAAGGAAGGAAAAAAGAGGAAGAAGAGGGGGAGGAGGAAGAAAGGAAGGAGAAAACAAAAAAAGACCAAAAAAGAAAAGAAAAGAAAAGAAAACAAACAGAAAAACTACTAAGGGAGCATGAGCGGAAACAGGGTACCAACAGAAAAATATCTAAGACGCCCTCAGCGGGCTTTCCCTGTCTTCTTCCAGTTGTAGGGAAAGAGAGAAATCAATGCCAAGAATGAGGCCAGGAAGAGCAGGGGGGGAACATAGAGGGCTTTGCTGTCATTGAAGCATTAAAGGTGACGTCCGTGCGCACCTGAGACTACCTGCACACTGCCAATCCTTCAGGCAGAGGTACCTGCTGGCCGGCCCATGCCAGAGCCAACATCGGGTCTGGGGCTTTTCTCATTCCCCAGCCTTTTCTGTAGTCTCTTACCTCTCCCTTAGCAAGTTCCTCACAGCACTGGTATCCCAACGTTGTCAGTATGCCCCAGGATTCAGCCTCTGGTCCCCTCCTCCTTCTGAGATCCCCAAACTAGCCCCAGGGAGTGCCAAGACCTCTCCCCACAGGCCTGAGAGCTACTAGGATCTGAAGAGCCCACAGCATCTCCCATAGGAGAAGGAAACTGTTACCTCCCAGAGCTACTCCCGAGGGCTGCCCACGTGGAGTCAAAAAGAAACGCTACTCACTCAACAGAGGCTGGGGATGCTCACCTGGGTTTACAAACCACCCTCTCCAGAGCTCCCCAGAGAGAGTCTGTTTAAGGATCAGGTGGGGGGGGGGGGAGAACACACATATGACAGCTGGTGGTGAAAAATTCCCATGGTCAGATCGAGGGTAGAGGTCCTTGACTGCAGCCTGGGGACCCATTGCTGGTTTTGCATGGCCAGAAGAAAGACTAACCTTCCCCTGAGTGAGGGACCACGCTGTGCCTGGGCCCATGGCCAACACTCTATTCTCACTTCCTACACTGCCATCAGACTCTTTGAAAAATTTGAGATGACCCCCAAGTCCAGTTGAGTATGTTGCTAAGATCACAGCAGGGCTTGGCGGGAGACAAAGGTCCCTGGTTCTGGAAGACACTGTCACCTCTGGACCCCAGCCTGACCCACTTCCTCCCAGTGGCAGCTCAGAAACCCACCTGTGGCCCGCCAAGCCATACCTGGCAACCGGTTGGTTTCCTGGCTTTTCACCAGCTGTCTCACCGGGTGGCACGTGGTCAAGTAACACAATAAATTCTACCCAGAATCTACGGAATGCAATTAGCAAAGAGCAGAGATGCCAAAAAAAAAAAAAAAAAAAAAAACAGTGCAACAGGGCGGGGCCAAGACATCCACCCCCTCCCCCAAACTCCTGCAGCCTGGAGGCCAGGTGGGTGATTCAGCCAGCACAGCCTTGGCACCCCAAATCACCTTCCCACCAGCTCTGAGCTACTGATGACACAGGGAAAGATGTGGGTGGGTGACCCAGGCTCTCACTCAAACATTTCCCAGAGCCTTTCTCTGGGTTCCACCCACTCCGCTGAGATTACCGAACCCCATACAGACCATGATTCACTCCACGGGACTTAGCGCTGAGCTGCCAAGGTGAGTAACATCTGAAATCCCTTCAAAGTCAGGCTCTGGCATCCTGTAGTGTGCCAGCCTCCGTGTGTCCACTAAGGAGGAACCCCAGGGAAACACTGGATCAGCCAAGATTGGTCAGGACGTGGTCTCAGACTAGGTGGCGGCCACCAGAGGGAGCCACAGACCCGGCATTTCTTAGCCACTTGCAAGCTTTTCTAAGGAGCTCTTCCTGGGATGATACTGTATCAGGAAAGAAACTTATATACAGTAATTCAAAGTGAGAGAATAACTTCTCAACTTCTCAGTCCCCATAACCAGTACACAGCACCTCCTCTGTCCACACCTCTGTGCGCTCTCTCTCTCTCTCTCTCTCTCTCTTTCTCTCTCTCACATACACACACACACACACACACACACACACACACACACACACACACACACACACAAGCCTGTCCCCTTCTGTGCCCTGCTTTACAGAGGACCTCATCAGGTCACCCTAGGGGGAAGGTGTGTGGCAGCTTCAGTCCCACCAGCAGCCTCTAAGCCTCCTCTCTGTCTGCATCACCAGGTGCTTGTCTGGTCCAGCACCATACAGCTACCAACAGATGATGTTGTACTCTCTCCTGGTGGGTAGCAGTTCCCTTTGCATGTAATGTAAACTCTAAGAACGGGGTGTCGGGGTGATGGGTAGAGACCCCAAGTCACAGAGATGCTCCTATGCCCTCTGCTCTATGTGGGGAGTGGATTTTCCCCCTACACCAATGCTGGAGATGAACCCACGTCTCCCGCCCATCCAATCAGGTAAATTCTCTCTGAGTGGCCACAGCTCAGCCCTGTCCTATGGGTCGAAAATGATCCATTTTGTCTTTACCTCTGTGAGCTTAGCAGAATACCCAAGATGCCTGTCGTCCTTAGAAACTATGATGGCTGTGCCTCCTGTCAAGGGTTAATCTGCAGGTGAATGTAAAAGACACTGCCAGAGTTTTCACTCTGGAAGCCAGGGATAAAGTAGCCTAACCCCCAGCCCCTGGGGTTCTCTTAGGAAGAAGAGAAGGGGTTCGGCCTGAGGGACTCCCTACCATGCTAGTCTTGGGAGCGGAAACACAAGAATTACAGGGGTGAGTGGCTTCCAGATTATAGGAAAGCCAGAATGGTTTTCCCAGCAGGAACTTGCCTGTTAAATTTCCTGACTACTGTAGCCAGTTGGACACATTTCCTGCTTCCAACTGGGTTCTACCGATAAACGGGTCTTAAGCCAAGGACTCATGGCAGCTTATTAAAGCAGCTTCAGGAAGCCCAGTCTTACCTGTGGCTGTTCGAGCTTCCTTTGAAACCTTGACCCATCTCTGGAATCCAGAGTTTCTGTGTATGCCCCGACCCCTCACTGCACCCACCACTGTGCATCCCTCTACCTCCTGGCTGTCTTCTGAGGCCTCATCTGTAAGGTCTTCCTTGTGTGCGGCCCTAGTAAAATCTTAAATGAGATTTCAGTGTTTCTTGGATTTCCTGTCTGTCTCTGGACTCTAGGTTCCAGCTTCTATGATCTTAGGAAGGGCTGGTCCTACCTGCCTCACGTTATTGACAAATAATCCTGTAAAATTCGGTAAAACTGTCTTGGCCATGCCAAGTAGCCATAAAAGTTCCGAGCCTGTCGACATCTCATATTTATCTTTGAACAAGCGCTTTGTGGGACTGCCCCAGCCCTGGACCCCACCCCGAGGAGCCTTAGGTTCCCATCTGGAAATCAGCTTCTCAGGTCAGCAAAGAGCATCTTCCAGCTGCAGACAAATCCGCTCATGCCGTTCTGCCAACAAGTTGTTCTCTGAAAGAACTGGAAGGCGGCTTCATCCCACGTGAATCACAGGAGCCGTGGGCTGGCCCCACACAGAGGCCTCCGAAGCATGCAGAGATCAGCACCCATCAAAGGGCCATGGTTGGGGTTCCACCCCAGAAACCCGCCTTCCCTTTGCCGGGGAGAAGCTGCCTACACATAATACCAAAGCCCAAGGGGCATGCTTTCTAAAGTGTGTGTTTGTGAGCATACAAGATGCAAAACACACACCCTTCCAAATCACCCACCCTGGTGATTCGGCCCGCCATGCTTCAGGACAGACAGGACAGAAACAGAGGCCGTTTTCCTCTACTTGCCTGGCTGCTGGCCACAGGTCCTCCTCCCAAGCTCCACAACCTTCCTGCTCTGCAGCCCCCACAGTGAAGACAGTGAACGGCTTATGCCTTGCTAGGCCCAGCCTGCAGGCCCCAACAAAGCCCACTTTGCCAAATTAAAAGGCTGCTTTACTCTACATGGGAGCTGGGAATGTATTCCACACGTGGTCTCAGGGAGTTACAGAAAATGGGTGTGTCACACACAGTCCATCACATGTACCCTGTAATGGAGCCAAGGCAGGGATGGCTACCTCTAGAGCATGTTCCCCAAAAAAGTTAAAGTTGAGACAACTGTCTACTGTCCACCTATTCCTGGGGCCTCCCCCTTTACAAAGAGGTACCCCATACAGCTTAAAGAAATAAACTGCCAAGATGACTGTCACTCATTGACGGTTGCATAAAAGACATTTGGAGACATGAGAGAAAAATCCCCCTGTAGGTGGGATTTTTAAATACCCTTAAAAACATTTCTCAACATTGTCTACAGGGCCATAAATCATTTGGCCTTAGGGAGGTCTGTGATGGTTTGTATATGCTTGGCCCAGGGAATGGCACTTTTAGGAGGTGTGGCCCTGTTGGAGTAGGTGTGTCACTGTGGGCATGGGCTTCGAGACCCTCACCCTAGCTGCCTGGAAGCCAGTCTTCTCCTAGAAACCTTCAGGTGAAGATGTAGAACTCTCAGCTCCTCCTGCACCTTGCCTGCCTGGATGCTGCCATGTTCCTGCCTTCAGGATACTGCGCTGAACCTCTGAACCTATAAGCCAGCCCCAATGAAATGTTGTCCTTAAAAGAGTTGCATTGGTCATGGTGTCTGCTCACAGCAGTAAAACCCTAAGACATCCCCTAAGATTCATTCCTCCCAGGTGGGCAGGGCTAAGCACTGCCCCTTTTAGACCAGGCCTTGCTCTTCTGGTGTGAAAGACAGACAGACATACTGCCCAGAGGGGCTCAAAAGAGGAGAAGAGGGACCTGGGAGGCAGCATTTTCATGACTGCTCCAGGTAGTCCACACCCCTGACAGTAAATGACCCAGAGAACTGGTCATCCCTATTTGCAGAACCCACCAAGTCTCTCCAACTCTTGCACCCCACTTGACAAGTGTGAACCAAGCTGGATCTCACCCTCCTGAATTGGCAACCCTATGCCCCAGGCTCACCCAGGATGGTTGCCTGGTCTCTGCTCAGGGGAAAGGCCAGGACGATGACATAGTTGGGCAATAGACTCAGATAGACTTTACAACTTTTATTTTGTCTTTTTTTTTTTTTTTTCTGGAGCTGAGGATTGAACCCAGGGCCTTGTGCTTGCTAGGCAAGTGCTCTACCACTGAGCTAAATCCCCAACCCCGGGCGATAGACTCTGAATGGGCATCAAATGGCCGGTTCTCCAAACCGGTGCCTGCAAACCTACCATCCATAGAAGAGTGTATGTGACAGAGGCTTGCAGAGCCCCGTCTACAAAGAGCTTCCACCTCTGAAGAGGTGATGCATCAATGCCGGCCTTGGCACATTTGCAGAAGAGAAACAACTGAGGCTTAGGGGCCACATGTGACCTGGTGGGGGGTCCCCTGATGGAAGAAGGGGTTACTGGTGGCCAATGTAAAGAGAACATGGTCAGAGCTCATGCTGGGCTGTGGCCTGGAGTCCTATTCACTCTGCTGTACTCTCTGCACGCCCCTCCCTGCCCCCTCTGAGGAGTGGTCCTGGACAGGAGTACCTCAGGGAGGGCAAACCTGGGTCCTCAGTCTCCTCACAGACCTTGGGATGTGGTCTGTGGACTTGGTATTTAAAATCTTCTAAGACAGCTGCCCGAGAGTTCAACGGCAAGCTTAAGAGATGCTGCTGAAGGGGAAAAGTAGTTCTGGAAAAGGAGGGAAAGGAGGTGCAGCCTCTGGGAGTGACTGGGCTGACAAGAAGTCTCGGGGTCCTAAAGGTGGTGGCAAGGCAGTAAAGGTCAGACACATTCTATGTGAAAAATCATGGGAAAATCATGGAAGCCATGGAAAAGTTAAAGTCTGGGATGAGAGCCAGTGAAGTGGCCACACAAAATAGTGAAGATACAGCCAGACAAGGGGGTGACGGGTTGGATGACCAGAGGATCCATGGTGGGGCCATTTTCAAGAAGCAGCCTTTGCCTGTAAGTGGGATGGATAAGCCTGTGTTTACAGACCCACCAGTTAAGACAAAATTTGGATATCATATTATTATGGTTGAAGGGAGAAAATAAAATCACATGAAAGACTAAAAAAAAAAAACTTCTAAGAGTACTAACCATAAAAATAAAAGAGTTTTACTAGTCCTTAAAGAGTCGAATAAAATGTCCCTTTATCCTCTGAGTTCCTATCTCCATCTGAGCAAACAGTGCCCCCCTTCTTGTCCTTCTCAATACTGACAAGGTCAAACAAAGTTAGACATTAAAGGGATCCCAGACCCTTTCGGAAGGGAAGGGTTGTTGTTATTTTCTTTGGCTGAGTTGGTTTCAGAATTTCAAAGAAGACGATCATCTGTGGGAACAGCTGGCTTTCAGACCCTACCAGCGGTCGTCACACTCAGTATGGGGAAGGCTGCAGGGGCCTCTCTGCTCACAGAAGACATTTCCGGATAGAGTCAAGATGGTGGACAGAGGACTAGGCAGGGTGGTGGAACTCCAGTGTTCTGTCTTTGGTTTCTGTCCCGGGGAAGAAGGTGTGGGTCTTTCCCATTTCGCGGGCACCTTGAGGTCCTCCGAGCTCAGCATATAGAAGCATCAGAAAAAAGGAGTTCAATGTTCTCAGCCTGCACATATCCTGCAGTGCCCTACTTGAAAGCTGAGCTGCAGGCCCAAGGAAGCTTCCAGATCCGCATGATAGACAGAATGGAAGATGGCTCTGTCAATAAACCGAACAGATAGGGGCTGGGGATTTAGCTCAGTGGTAGAGCACTTACCTAGGAAGCGCAAGGCCCTGGGTTCGGTCCCCAGCTCCGAAAAAAAGAACCAAAAAAAAAAAAAAGAAAAAGAAAAAAAGACATGAAAAGTTGGGCTGGAGAGATGCCTCGGTGGCCAAAAGCACTGGCTGCTCTTCCAGAGGTCCTGAGTTCGAATCCCAGTGCCCTCTTCTGGTGTGTCTGAAGACAGCGACAGTGTACTCATATACATAAAATAAATAATTCTTCTAAGGAAAAAAAGAAACACCACAGCCAACGTGTGATGGTTGAGGTCAGCAAACCGGACATGTTACCTTCTGCTGAAGCTCTACCTTCTCCACTAACTCCACCTCAGCAAGATCCTGTGAGGAAACCTATCGCCACCAACCTGGCACCAACCTGCTGGGATCCTCCCAAAATCCTCAGCCAAGTGATCCTACCTACTGGTAGTGCCAGAAAGAGGCCTAGGGTTTTTTGTTCCTGGGCTCTACTTCTCAACTGGCCCCCCTGCCTTTCAGCCTGGGTCTGCACTAAAGCATTGAAAGCCAGTGGGCATGGTGGGAGGCGCCTGTGTGGGCAGATACTCATAGAGGTGTCCATGGGGCTCCGACTTCCTGGCTAAGGGAAACTTCCTGGGCTGGAAAGTACCTGCCGGACAGAACCATGCTGGTCATAGCAGCCCTCTCCATTCCCATGAGCTCAAGGGCACCCGAAGGAGAAACAGCTGCTGTCTCTGCTATGGCCCTAGAGACTGGAGACAGCCGCTCTGTCTCCCCAGACACTCATGGCGCAGGCCATCCAGAGCAGCAGGCCTAAACCACACCAAAGGGACACCCGAAGCCTCAGTGAGGACACGCTTCTCTCCAAGTCTTGAGGAGAATCGCATGCGGTTTGAGGGGCCTTGAGAAACATCACCATCTTCCAGAGCTCTCAGAGAGATCTCCCTAAGTCATACCTGGTCTGGCCTCTCCCTGGCTCTCACAGCTACCACACGGTACCTGCTGCCTCCCTAGTCCCTGTTCCATTAGGTGACTCAGTAGGAGTCACGGCTCCTTCCTTGTTGTCCTCATTAGCTCAATGAAGGCATCTATCCATCAATCCATAGTGGAAGGGGCCAAGAGCCTACTATGCTCTGTGTCAGGCCCCTCCCCAGAGCAACCTACAGACCAGAGAAGCCACTGTGAATAGAATGTATCCCTCCCCTGCCAGCCATCCTCCAGATGGACAGAGACACCTGGAAGTTAAATGACCCACCCTATGGACAGGTACTTAAGGCTGGCCGTGAACCAGATGTGGAAGGATCCCTGGAGTTTTGCTCTCCACAAAAGGTTGTTTCTACCCTTTTTGATGGATTTGACAGGCTTGCCCACCTGACCAAAGGCTGCCCTTCTGGACACGTGCTTGACTGATGGAAGCCTGGGTGTAGGGTTGCAGCCGGTTTTGTTCTTTGCCAAGAATAAAAAGTAAATACTTGCTACCCACCCTGGGACCCCAGGCAGAGAGAGAAGAGTCTGGCCCACATTCCTGGGCTTCCAGAGACTTAGCCACCCACGTTCTCCCTCTGTCTCTGTAACTAGACCCACCCGGGGTCACCAAAAATGATCCCACGCCTGCCCTGGGTGGGCCAGAGCCCACCTCCTTCCTTGACTGCCTGTCCAGGCTCAGGTGGAGAAGCCCAGGATATTCATTTTGAGTGAGCCCCTCAAAACACACAGGTGGCTGAGGTCCCAGGTAGAAAGAAAGGCCTCCTTCCTGCCTATGAATCTCGTCAAAATGGTCATCAACCAACAAGGGCGCTGCCAAGTCATGGACTAGGGTTCCCAACAGAGTCCATGTTCCCATCTGAAACCTCGAGAACACAGTGTTCCATCCACACCTCTGTCTCCCGCTCCTCCACACTTTCTGAATTCTAAGTCTTCTGCCAACCCCATCATACACCAGTTCCGACCGCCCATAGACCACAGCAATGTCGCTCCAACCCTCGGGCGCTGTTTATTGTTATTAGTTACTTTGGCTTTGACCAAAGACCTGACAGAAACGATTTTAAGAAAGAAAAAGGTTTGTTCTGACTCGGTTTCAGGGAAGAAGGGCCTGATGGAGTTCACAGTGGGGATAGGAGGTGGCGGTTACCCACGTGACAGGAGCGGGACGGTTGAGGTGGAACAGAAACAGAATCTTCAATGCTCTACTGCCAACCCTCCCCCCACCCCCATCCCAGGCTCTACTCCCAGCAGCTAGCTAAGCCTCAGCTTCCAAACCTTCCTCCAGGGAACACCTAAATCTAGGGACCTAGCATTCAAACTATGAACCTGTTGGGTATAATTCATATTCAAACTCAAACACCTTCTACCTTAAGCTGGGCCTAATCCAGCCCGCAGGGAATGCAGGTCGCCACCCTAAATACAACAGCAAGGTACACAAGTGTTAATACAGTGACCAAGGGTGGCCATGGAGAATGCATGGAGAATGCAGTAGGAGGTGGAGTCCAAGGGGGAGCCCTGGCAGGGGGCCTCATGTGGACCCAGTTCTTTAAGGGAAGGGAGGGAACTAACAGGGAGGCTTCTCCAGGCTCTCAGGCTGCTCAGGTGAGTCACCTCATTAGTCAGACCTGAGTCAGCCCAGGAGTGACCAGGTGCCAGCACATTCCTGAGTCTGCCCACTTCCCAGCACCCTCGGCCTGCAGAGGCAGCACAGGCTGGGCACCTGCCCCAGCACACCGATTCCAAGACAAGGAGAGGAAAGGAAATGGGAGAAGGGAGCTCAGTGTGTGGACTGCCAGAGGTGGGAGAATCCCCCCAAGGAACACTCCAGGTATAGGAAGCACAAGCAACTGAGAGCCAAGCACGGGTCAGAGGTCACTGCAATGTGCAAAGCCTTAGAAAGCTCTCCCACCCCACCCCACCCCCAACCTGGGTTTTGTTCTCACTTGTCCACATCGATACAGCTGGGGGGGACAGCTGGGGGGGACGGGGCTTTGAAGTCAGGGGTCAGCATGGAGCAAGAGGCCTCTTTGTGGGGAGGAGGAGGGAGTTAGAGAATGCAGTGTTAAGGACCCTGTAGATGCTGGTCACCTAGGTGAAAAGGGAGGAGGGGTAGGTAGGGAATACCTCCTTTGCAGAGTGTAAACTATGGGTGGGTCACACTGAGCCCCTCAGGTCCATAGCGACCTTGAGTAAGAGACGGAGTGGATAATGCACGAAACACACACACACACACACACACACACACACACACACACACAGCACACCACATACACGCATGCATGCACGCATGCAACTTTGGTCTTTCTTGGCTCCTGTAGCCCTCAAATAAACCACAGATCCCTGAGAAAGGACAGAGGCAGCCCCAAACAGAACTATGCTAGGTGAGAGGTAGGTGACAACATAGCCACTGGGAGATGAGCCCATAGAAAAGCCTTAAGGACACTGGAGCTGTCATCCAAATGACATTCTCAGCTAGTAAGCAGTGTCCCACAGATAAAAGACATCATCCTAGCTGGACAGTCTGCACACAGCCACTACAAGTTCAGCCTGTAGTGGCTGCCGTAGGCGCACATCCTAGCTCCAGTTTAGCCTAGCGTCCAGTGCTCTCTGACATCCAGGCAAGAGAATCCTGCAGGGTGAGCGGAGAGTTGAGGAGGGAGCAGGTGTGGGGGAGTGATGATGCTACACTACAGACTATCACGATTTCTCACACGGTTCCCTGAGGTGGAGGTAAGAAAGGCAATACTCGCCTCAGGGAAGAAAGGACAGACAGGGCTCCAAGAGAGTCTCTGCAGATACGGACACTACTGTGGGACTACCGCAGTCTCCATCCAAGAGGTAGAGTGGGTGGTAAGTCCCCAAGACTGCAGCTCACCCAAGGCGACATCCTCACCACATCCATTGAGGAAACCCATGGTTTCAAGAACATCACAGACAAGGGCACAGGATGATACCAGAGCCCTGAAAGGCAAGCTCACACCAGGCCAAGCCTGGTCGAGACTATTTCACGGCCTGTGTTGGAGAGAGCTGGGCCAGAGCCTCAAACTTGCTGTACAGAGTAGAATGGTCAGCCAACCTGTACGCCTAGAAGAAAGTCACAGCCCAATTCCCCAGCAGATGCTGTAGTTCTCCAGGCCATGTCTCCTCTGGGTAGTTGGCACCCCGAGGGACAGGCTGGGCAGCCCAGTGAGCACCCGGGTCCATGCTCTCTGGCCCATCAGAGTTTAAGCAGAGTGTCCCCAAGCTGACAGAACCTGCCATCTCTCCATCTCCAGATGCCGATCCCCACCCTTGGGGGCCACAAAGAGGAACTGACTCTGCCTGGGAACTTCTACCCTAAGGCACTCTTGGGTACCTGATGGCTTAGAGTCAAAGTGCCTGCCCACTCGCTCCCCCGATGGCCACTTTGAGAATCAGAGGCTGGCCATGTTATGGAGACAGACAGGGGGCATGTTTCTCAAAGTTGAAAAGAAAGTCCCTGAAACTTCCTCTAGGAAGGACCTGCTGGCCCATCAGGGCACAGCTACATTCTCCATGTTTACCGGGTCCTTTAAGGCTCCTCTGTCTGGTAAGATACAATGCCAAAGCTGCTACTGACCCTAGGCTAAGCCTTTTACACTGGGTGTGGCCCTACTAAGAGACATTTAAAAGGCCACACTCTTGCTTCACCTCTGCCACATGGGCCGTCCAGTCCCTCGGCCATTTGTGGATGGCTGGCCCTCCCTGGAACACTGGTCAGCCCAGGGCAGTAAGGGGTCTCCCTGTTTTATGGTCTCAAAGTACAGCAACTCCTCACTTAAAAGTGGAGGCTGGGGTCTGGCTCCTCCCTCCCTGCCTCCCCCAGCATGTTGAAGGCAGCCCAGGCTCAACTCTGTTAACTAATGCCACGTGGTGAAGCTCTCAGCCACGAGGGCCCTGCTCACACACTCGCTGGGCGGCTCCTGCGAGTCACAGGATACATTAGACATGGCGTCACCAATGAAAGCAACCACACGGCTTCGCTGTAAAGAAACTTCAACCTTCACAAAGCGCCCATCCAAAGCAAGTGGCTGAAGAAACTGATGCTGATTTACACCCAGGCCAGGAGCAGGCAACTGCAGAAACACCAGGAAGGAGGCGGGATGAGGCATACTCAACCATTTCCCACACTCCCCTATGCCTGAGGAAACACGGAAACCAGCCACAGTTGGGGAGGGACCCAGGCAACAGGTCCACCATCAGGGTAGGTCTTAGGGTTTCTATTCCTGCACAAAACATCATGCCCAAGAAGCAAATTGGGGAGGAAAGGGTTAATTCAGCTTACACTCCCACATTGTCACCAAAGTCAGGACAGGAACTCAAGCAGGGCAGGAACCTGGAAGCAGGAGCTGATGCAGAGGCCATGGAGGGATGTTTCTTACTGGCTTGCTCCCCCTGACTTGTTCAGCTTGCTCTCTTATAGAACCCAGGACCACCAGCCCAGGGATGGCTCCACCAACAGTGGGCTGGGCCCTCCCTACTTTAATCACTAACTGAGAAAATGCCTTATAGCTGGGTCTCACAGAGGCATTTCCTCAAGGGAGGCTCCTTTCTCTGTGATAACCCCAGCTTGTGTCAAGTTGACACAGGAAACCAGGTGAGACCTTGACTCTTCACACAAGGTGGCAGGCGCTAACGGACTGCTATGTGATCTCAAACGAGGACGTGTCTTGATAAGATCTTGGGCATCTGTCCTTTCTCTGTCGTCTCCCTCCATCTCCCCTCCCCCTCCCCTTCCTCTGATGTGAATAGGGTTTAAAACTGGAACCCAAGTTCGAATCGAGACTTGGTCATTTGTTTGGGGATCCTGAGAAGAGCCCTCAGCTCTCAGTCTGGTCTGGTCACTGTGGGGAATTGGGAGTGGCATCTCCCCCCCACACACACTTGAGACATGCAACAGGCAGTTCTAGAAGCTTCCTTCTATTTGGTTTCGAACCTGGGACAAGGGCAGAAGTGCATACTCACATATCAAAGCAGACCTGGCCTCCATGTTCTCCCAGCATCCCTTGGTCCCTACCTCGCATACCCTGGTTCCAACTCTGAACTTTTCAGCTCAGGGGCTCTTCCCTACATAATCCAGACATTTTGGGGTCTCTTTCTGTCTCCCCCCCCCTTACCTCTTCTTCCCCCCTCCCTCCCTCCTTTCTCCTCATCTCCCTCCTCCTCTTCCTCTTCTTCCTCCTCCTCCTCTTCTTCTCCCTGTCTCTCTCTCTCTCTCTTTCTCTCTCTCTCTCTCTCTCCCCCCCCTCTTTCCTTATCTCTCATCCCTCTCCATGAATTAATTCCCTTTCTCTCCCTCCCCATTGCTCTCCCCATGGGGACTTCCCTGGCCTCAGTCCCTCGGGCAAGTTCCCTGGCTTCCCAATAAACCTACATTTAATGTAATCTGGCTTGAATTGGCTCATTTCACCAGCGATGGGAGAAATAACCTGTCAACTTCCTATCGCCTTAAACCCAGAGCCCGCAGCCCCCATTCCTCTCTCACCAGTAGACAGACCTATAGAGGCAGGGATCTCGACAGGTGGAGAACCTGGGGGTGTTACATGAGGGTGCCTGCAAGACCTCCCCACTCTAGTGGGACTCCCTCCCTCCCAGGGCACCTCACGCTGCTGCACATTGAATACACAGGACAGTAGTGGGAAGATGGCAGGTTCTACATGAGGAACAGGGAGGTTAACTGAGAACTCATGCAACAGGGCTACAGACACCCATGCTATGTCTTCGTCCAGCTGCTCCCTCACCAGAGAAAAGCAAGCTGGAACTGTGAGGCCTTACCAGCCAATGCCAAGGCCCATGAGGGAGCATGAGTCTATCCAGACACCTGAGGAACTACAAGACAGGTCA
Source organism: Rattus norvegicus (assembly GCF_021556685.1). NCBI lineage: Eukaryota > Metazoa > Chordata > Mammalia > Rodentia > Muridae > Rattus > Rattus norvegicus. The sequence continues at coordinate 12,257,776 of NC_141553.1, read as the reverse complement.
GGTGCTACCTGGAGATACTGCACCTCCCACAGGTCAGTCCTAGCCATGCGGGCCCGGCTCCTGCGGGACAGCAGCGATGACCTGACATGACAGCTCCACTCTGCCCATCTGAACCAATGGGGAGCCACTGCAACCACCACCTACCGCATGAGCACCAAACCAGTGTCCTGGCCTGGGGAGCTGGGTATAAGGACCGTGCAGACTTCTGGTCAGAGCAGATTCAAACTGGCCAGCTTGAGGTCATGCCTTTGGGGACATCATAGCCTGGAGGGTTAATGGGTTATTCTTCAACAGGCTCCTGCCTCACCTGTTAATGTTTGACAGGAGTGCCGGTCGGGAGCTTGGCAGTGATGGTGACTCAGTGGCCTAGAGCCCTCGGCTTTGTGCCACATCTAGGGAGAAGATGGGGGTATACTAGGTAGACACAGACTCGAAGGAATGAGGCCACATTCCACAGAAGTCAAAGGCCCAGCTTAAGCATGACTGACAGGGGGTCCCATACCATTCTCTCTCCTGAGCTCCAGCAGTTCCAACTAGGTACCCATTTCAGCAAAAGATGGTGGCCCAGCTGACGCTAACTGATGATATCGGACAGGCACACAGTGATTCTCTACTCCCCTAAGCTCAGTTTGTCTGGTGGATAAGGAAAAGGAGCCGCGGAACACCACAATTAAGTACCGGTTGGGGGATGGCTTGGTGCTAATCTCTATGCCCGATATCTGGTTGCAATACAGATGATGGCATACTGGGTCTCAAAGTTATGTAAAAATTGTTTTCCATCACCTCCGATTGGTTAATAAAGAACTGGCCAGCCAATTAACTGGGCAGAAGAGAATAGGGCGGGACATCTGATCCTGGTAGTTGTGGTGATGGTGATGGTAGTGGTGAGACCAGAGAAATAAAGGAGAAGTATAGAGACACTTTGTAGATGGACCAGGACTCATCAGGAGGTGGTGATGTGGACACACATGGACCAGAACCAGCCAGGGTTCTGATTACAGGTAAAACAACCTCTTGGCTGGGAAATAGGCTGTCTTAGAGGGTTAGAATAGTTTAGAACCTGCCCAGCTCAGTGCCAGCAGCTGTCTGTGTCTTTCACTCAAGAGCTAAAATGAAGTAGAAAGGCATAGGAATACCCAGAGTCACAGAACTGCTGCCCTGTCATGAACAGATAGTCCGGCCCTTACATCCTCCCGACCCTCTGCCTCTGGAAGACTTGTGGACTCAGGTATTGAACACACTAAGTCCTGAATTGCATACATTAAGGATGAACGTATGTATGCACACATGTGCTAATGTGGGATGAGATGAAGGTTACCATGCAGTGGGCAGCATAGAACATGAAGAAAATCCCCGCAAGTTTTACACATGTGACCGACAGGGCTGGCTTTAGAGATCTATATGGTTTGAATAGGCATGGCTCCCACAGACTCATGAGTTGGAATGATTGCCCCGTAAGGGGTGGCACTATTAGGAGGTGTGGTCTTGTTGGAGGAAGTGTGTCACTGTGGGGGCGGGCTGTGAGGTCTCAGAGGCACAAACAAGCTAGGTCCAGTGTGGTTCCATTTCCTTCTGCTGCCTGCTGAGCAAGTAGAACCCTTATCTCCTTCCTTAGCACAGTATCTGCCTGCATTGCTGCCATGTTTCCCACCATGACAAGAAGGGACTAAACTTCTGAAACTAAGCCAGCCCCAGTGAAGTCATGGTGTCTCTTCACAGCAATAAGACCCTAACTAAGGGGCTGGAGAGATAGCTCAGCGGTTAAGAGCACCGACTGCTCTTCCAGAGGTCCTGAGTTCAATTCCCAGCAACCACATGGTGGCTCACAACCATCTGTAATGGGATCTGATGCCCTCTTCTGGTGTGTCTGAGGACAGCGACATGTATTCACATAAATACTATAAATAAAATAAATCTTAAAAACAAACAAACAAACAAAAAAAACAAAACCCTAACTAGGACAAGATCCCAAAGACAGGAGACTGAAGAGGTAGCTCAGTCGGTAAAAATGTGAGGAACTAAGTTTGATCCCCAAAACCCCACTAAAATGTTGGTTGTAGCAGTACACACTTATAATCCCACTGCGGTGAAACAGAGACAAGGCTAGTGGTGCACACCTTTAATCCCAGCAGTAGGAAGGCAGAGGCAGGTGGATCTCGGAGTTTGGGGCTAACCTGGTCTACAGAGTGAGTTCTAGGACAGCCAGGGCTACACAGAGAAACTCTGTCTCAAACACAACGGATAAAACAAAAACAAAGAAAATAATCAGAAACGAAAAAGAAGGTGGGAAGCACCTGAAGAATGACCCCTGGTTGACTTCTGGCCTGACAGGCACATTCACGAGCATCTGCACACGAGTGCACCCATGCACACATGTGCACCCATGCACACACGTGTACCTACACGCTTAACAAAGAAACCCCAGAGGAACACATTGAGGACAAGTGTCTCGGGACAGCAGCTCCTGAAACTTTAGGGCCTGAGGGTTTTGTTTCACCCTGGTTTGTTAGCCCAGGCTGGCTTGGAATTCAAGGCAATCCTCCTGCCTCAGCCGCCCAAGTGCTGGGATGACAGGGGCGCACCATCACACGTGGCAGAGTCTTAGAGTTTGAAAGTTACCCTCAATTCATCCGTCTGGTTGCTTGACTCTTTGGGAGGTGAATGAATGAATGAATGAATGAATGAATGAAAGAAAGACAATGGAAGCTGTCTGACCCTGAAAATCATGAGCTTCCTTCTGGCCAGCAGTTGACCACCATTCCTGCTGCACCATCTACCCATACCCACTCCTGGCTGTCCATCTCCCAAGCTGCCTCCTCCCTGCCTTCCCAAGGGTCCTGACCCACACAAGGGTTGTGAGCCACCCTGTTTAGTCTGTGTGTGTCTTCATGGCTCTGTCTCTCCTAGCCAACTGATGTTGACCCCATCCAGAACCTCCATTAGAACAACCTAACTGTTTATAGAAACTCTTTGGTCATGGACGCAGCAATAAGTCCCTATGTAAGGGGCACGGATGCCTGACACACGATTTGAGCGGTAGCCTTGCAGTGGCAAAGGCCTGTGAGGGCCACATTGCCTGCCTGAGATGATGTCCAGTCCTGAGGTAAACGCCCGGTCCCGCATAGAGCCTGCTATCTGTCTGTCATCCTTCTTCAAGGAGCCTGCAAAGTGTGATGTGGGACAGACAGACACAGATCTCTTAGCCCAATGAGGAACTAATGCAGTCACAGTGGAAGCCAATCAGAAGGGGCAGAGTGGGGTGGGGGTGCACATCTGGAGTCTCCCAGCCTACAGTAGAGCACAAGGGCAGAGGCAGAGGCTGTCCTCCGGCCCCTGGAAAGACAGTGGTCTGCAGTTAGGACACCTCAGTAACCTGAGACAGAGCAGAGTGGGTACCTGCCCTTGACTACAGGTGGACCCCACCAAGGTCTTGGCTATCCGTGGATTCTCAGATTACCCCCAACTTCACTTCCACCTATTAGAGCCCTGCCCACCTCTTGGGTTGCCAGTCTCCTCCACAGGGTTTCCCTTGCTGCCCTTGCCCTACTTCCCACAGGAGAATGTTATAGGGAACAGAAGGAGCTGGGGTCCCCTGGCCCAGACCCAGAGAATTCACCCCCACCTCTCATCAACTGTCATCCAGTTGCTGGGATACAGCAGGGTAGAAACTCAATCTCGGGATTAGCGTCTAGACAGCACAACCTTTCCCCTGGTTCTCCACCTATAATTGGGACCCAAAACCGGCAGGCACCGTGAGCAGATAGCAGGAATAAAAGAGGAAGTTGTTTCTGGATCCTCGTGGGGACATTCCTCAGCCAGGGCCATGCACTACCTGCTCTGGGACTGCTGTGCACAGCCGACCTAGGGCTATGAGCCCAGCTGCCCGCTGGCTACACACAAAGAAGCTTTCATCCTCGGAATGTCACGTCTTCAATTAGCGCAGAAAGAGCTGGAGAAGAAAGAACTGAAGACCGTGGCCTCCCAGCACTGGGCTCGCCTGCAGGGAACCCTGTCTGTTAACTCTATGCTGCCCATGGCCCTGCCAGGCAGTTGGCACAGGAGCTAATGACTGGGTATTCCCCCATACTGCGAACATGTCCAACAGGTGCCCACGGCTAGTCAGGAAGGGACCAGCCCAGGGTAGCAGCACCTCAGCTGGTACTGGCAGGAGGGCTATGGAGCCAAGGTTAGCCCTTGGCCTTTCCACAGCCACTCAAGGACAGGAAAATTCATCACTAGGTTTGGGTGGGGGACACCGCCACCTGTGCCTAACTTCAGTGTCCTCCAGATTCTTGATTCTGTGTGCCCATACATGGATCTACACGGCTCATCTGAGTCAGACCCACCTGGACCAGCTGCTAGGCCCATTAACAAGAATGTGGCTACGGATGTGACTAACCAGCCCGTGTCTGGGAACTGGAGTTCAGCCAGGCATGGCAGTGCATGCCTGTCATGGCAGCATCGGGCAGGGGTGGGACAAGGGTGAATTCAAGGCCATATTAAGCTACACTGTCTCAAGTAAATGAGGGATGGAGCTGGGCATTGCAGTGCACAGACAGGGCACTCCGAGGCTGAGACAGGAGGGAGGATCAAGACTTTGCGGGCGGGCAGGATGGGAAACAATGTCTCAGCAAAACCCACGGAAGTGTCAGGATTTAGTCTGACCGGAGCTCCTCCTTCAAACACATGCCCACTGAGACCCTGAGGAGGGTCCATCATGGTTTTTCTGTGTCGATCGTTTTCTCTGTGCTGCGAGCCTTCGTTTGAAATGACCAGTGAACCTACCAAAAAAAACACGGGGCGGGGGCCGTACACAGTGGCTGCAAAGGGGCTACACTGAGAGGATGCACATGGGAGGGGCTATGCAGAGGGGAGGGGCTACACTGAGAGGATACAAATGGGAGGGGCTATGCAGAGGGGAGGGGCTACACTGAGAGGATGCACATGGGAGGGGCTATGCAGAGGGGAGGGGCTACACTGAGAGGATGCACATGGGAAGGGCTATGCAGAGGGGAGGGGCTATACTGAGAGGCACATGGGAGGGGCTGTGCAGTAGAGAGGGGCTATGCAGAGGTCATGCACAAGGGAGGGGCTACACTGAGAGGCAGCACAGAGGGGTCACGCGGAGGCCCCGCAGAGGGACAGAGGGGAAGGAGCCACTGCCAATAGGGAGCCAGTCTTAGAGATATACTGACTCCCCTGGGAGATGATATGGCCCTGAGCCCTAGATAGTCACGAGCCAAGGAAAACACTGTCATGGGTGGAAGGAGGCACGAGGCAGAGGAGGACATGGGATGTGAGAGAGGAATGAGTGGGAGTCACAGGTAAGCAATCCCCTCAGCAGGAGGTACCTCTGTGTTTACCAGTGTGGGGAACAAAATAACCAGAAGAGGCTGGTCCAGGGCCCACTGAGGAGTTCGTGTATGTACAAAGGTGCCTTCTCCTTGGCAAAGCTTGCAGCTCTGCAGGGGACCCGGAAGATGGCTGGACAACAGCAGACCCACTCAAGCTTATGCATGGGTGAGACATGAGCTTCTGTTAAGTATTTTGATCAAAAGTACATCTTTTAAAATATTAACAATTGCTGGGTGCACATCTTTAATCCCAACACTCAGGAGGCAGAGCCAAACAGATCTCTGTGAGTTAAAGATCAGCGTGTTCTACAGAGTTCCAGAACAGCCAGGGCTACAAAGAGAAACCCTGTCTTGAAGAAACAAACCAAGGGGAAAAAAAATAATAAAACTACTTAAATCAAGTATGCATATGAATGTCTCATGGGAACTGAATTCTCTGGCTTGGGACTCTAGGTAGCACATGGAGCCTCCACCTTCCAGGGGGGCCCTGTGACAGTAGAGAAGGGGAATTGTTCAGACAAGCATTCACCATCCTAAAGTTCACATTTTTGTTTGCAAAAGACAGAGCCCTGTGGGGAATGCATGGTCGCTAATTCTTGTGGTCATATCCAATGCCAGGAAAGACTGAGACAAAGGGTCTCCAAATGGCCAGGTACACACGAGTCCCATAACTGCAGACAGTCCTGCATCTTTTATTTCCCTTTTCATAAAAAAAAAAGGTGACATGTAGAAATGTCCCCAGCAAGTCCAGAGCTAGTGGGCAGTGTCCCATCACCGGTATTTCTTCCACTCCTTTAGTATGTAGCTGCAGGCTTTGTTTGATAATGATACAATTATTCATGTGGAAGTCCACGTCATTTGAGGTTCTTGGCCTGTGTGGGCAAGTGCAGACAATGACACAACTGGATGTCACTGGTTCAGGGACAGGACTCATCCACCACATGGAGGTCACCAAGACTTACAGGAAAAGGCTTGGAGAAGAGGGAAGGGGGGTCGTGCTAAGGAAGGGTCACAGTGAACAGGTTTGGGAGAGAGCTCTGGGACAGCATGCCTCAGGGAAGTGGCCTGGTTCTACCTAACACAGAAAAATTAGGCCAAACCACAGCCCTGCTGACTGAGATCAGATTAATATTCAGTCTGCGTGATGACACGCACTGTGTGTGTGTGTTCAGCTCAAGATGTCGGGCATGTTTAAAGGTCTCCCTTAAGTGTGGGAGGAAGCAGAAGTGGGTACAGGCTGTGTTACACAAAGACTGGGAACCCTAAAAGAGAGCTGAGGCGCAAACTGTGGCAGGCAGACAGGAGCCCTGTGGGATCGTTGCTAGAGGTCAGTTCCAAAGAGGAAACTCAAGACCACCTGATGGACTGGGTACGGGGTCACACGCCTTTTACTTCCAGTACTTGGGAGGCAGAGGCAGGCAGATCTCCACGTTCAAGGCCAGCCTGGACTAGAGAGTGAGTTCCAAGACAGCCAGGGCTACAGAGAGACCCTGTCTTGAAAATACAAGTAGCCGAAATGAGTCTGGCATGGGATGGGGAACCCAGACTGCAAAAACTCACCAAGAGGAGAGAAAAAAGTGAACCAGATGATGCCAGCTGGTGACAGTTTGGTCCAGACCAGAGCGAATGAGGACACAGCCCAAGTGCGACAGAGATAAGCTGTGTCCAAGGTGGGAAGATAGTTAACTCCCTGCATCAGGCTAAGTAGCGCTGACTTGGAGAGCGATGGTCCACAGAACCACTCCAAGGGAGCAGTGTCCTGCACAAGGCAATTCCCCCCAGGTACACATTTCCCTAAACAGTGATTAGCCCGCAAGACAGGAAAGGAAACTTTTAAAAACCCTTCACTAGAACCAGAGGGCAAAGGTCAGATAGGACGCCTGAAAACAGATAAAGCCCAAGAAAGAACTGTATCTTTTGTCTTATCTCAGAAAGGAAGAATGCCGGCAGCGGGGATAATGAAATTCAAGAGGAGGAAATGGAGCCTTGCGAAGGGGCTTTGAGACAAGTGGACCACAATGTGGGGAGGGACTGGCTGTGGCGTCACAGTTCAACTATTAACTGTTGCTCAAGAATTGAAATCCAGAAACTAATTTAGCTTGAATTTGACACCTGCTGAGATACAGATTGACTTGAAAAGATGAGAAGCTAACTGGGCCCGGGAGAAGAGGGATGGAGGTATTGGGGGGCTTGAGAAAGAATGCGGATGACGGAGGGGTGGGCAAAGGAATGAATGAGGGATGCTGGGAACACTAGAGAGGAGGAATCCTGGGAAGCTGGTGAGGAAAGGAGGTTTATTTGGAGGCAGAAAAGGAAGGGATGGGGATGCTGGGGGTGGGTGGGTAAGATACTGAGGTCAGGATCACTGCCTTGATCTAGCATACACTGTTCTGCATCCTCACCCCCAACTCCTGAATCTGAGGTATTCTCCTCTGGCCATAACCTCAAGCCTTTTACCATTTCCCTGGGCACAATGGTATTCCTATTCCACAGGGGTTTGGTCAAAGTTTGCATGTGTGTTAGTCCTCTGGCCAGCTAGTGGGCTTCAGGAGAGTGGCCAGGCAGGGCTGGCTGATTTGCCAGTCAAGGTTGATATGGCTGACTCATCACTGCAGACCCCAAGAGATAAAAGGGGAAGCCTATCAGCTTTCATGACAGATGAAGTCCAGAGGTGTAAGCACTGTGCCCTGATAAGCCCTGGGTGGAGCCTCCTAGTGATATAAGCAAGCTCCCTTCTCATGATACAAGCGAGGCCCTCTGCTTCTTCCCTGAACATGAACAGGACTAGAAGTCGGGCTCAACACCTAGCCAAAGGCTCCCTCAGAGGCTTTCCCTACCTGTGTGTGCTCTCAGGAAAGGTCCCAATCCCCAGGTACAAGCAAAGAGCCCAACATGGCTGGTTTGGACTGGTACAAATTAAAGATGTCATTTAAAAATTCTAGAAGTCCACTTGCTGGGTGGTGGGTGTGGTTTGGTCCAGTTCCTAGATCCGTATTTGCCACCATGTTTCTGCCATGGACTGACTAAAGGTTTGTCGGATCCATTCTGGATAGCCGAGGATATAGGAATGACTCAGGACAGCTGAGGCTTGGGCAGTTTTCAGAACAACCAGAGACCGGCAGCCTCTGGTCCACAGACAAGCCCGATGAGTACTGACAGCCTGCTGGGCACACAGCCAACTGCTTTACTTTAGGAAACTATTTCGAGCCCCACTGTCCTATCCCTTGGGACTGACAGGAGCTGCTCTCCTGGGGCTGAAGATGCGGCTGATAGGCAGAGTAGAAAGGAGCTAGCTTTTATACTATGTTTCAATGTATACTATGTAGCAATGTCCGGGGCAGTGGTCTGTCTGATCTGGGATAAACTGAACCCACTCTGCAAAGCCCCTAGGCTGTGATCCTGATATGCAGAGCCCCAGAGATAAATTAGCCCTAGTTCCAATGATCCATCAGAGCCAGAACTAGCAAGAGAGCATGACCGCCAGGGTACATGCGGGAACCGGTTCCACCCTGTTTTTTATTTTTACCGCAACAGAACTCCTACTGTATCTCAGGGACAGCAATGACAGCATTCATGGACATTCTCCCCAGCAGCTCCCGCCAACCCTGGCAGCCAACTTCCTGAATGGTAGTTGCTGCTTAAGAACAGCTGCCCTCCACTCTCCTGCTTTAGACAATTGACCCTAAGCCAGACTCTGGTGTAGAGAGGCTCTAGAGGCTGCTGACACTGGCCGTATTGGGGAAACCTGCCAATAGCAAATGGAAGTGTCCTTGGGGTCAGGGGCTCATCTTTAGCGTGTCGTGGGGAACCTTTAGCCTCGAGTGGTCCCAACTGTGCTAAAAGAATCAGACAGCGGGCTGGAGAGATGGCTCAGTGGTTAGAGCACTGACTGCTCTTCCAGAGGTCCTGAGTTCAAATCCCAGCAACCACATGGTGGCTCACAACCATCTGTAATGAGATCTGATGCCCTCTTCTGGTGTGAACAAAGACAGCTACAGTGTACTTATATACATAAAATGAATAAATAATTTAAAAAAAAAAAAAAAAAAGAATCAGACAGCATTCTGACCAGTGGGCCTTAGAGACACTGTGGCATCCTGCTAGGGAAAAGATCGGACCTTAATTGATTCAGAGGTTCTCACACCGCAGCAGGCACCTTATTCCTCCGAATTGCTACTTCCTCCCCTTCAGTGAGCCGATGAACCTAGGGTAGACCACCCCAACTTCCCAGAAGGTGTTTAGAGGTACGTGTATCACTTAATGGCTGCTTCCGTGTTCAAGGCCAACAGCATAACATCCTCCACATTATATTCTATCCTTAAATATCCACCCTCAGGTGCACATGCTCAAAATCATACCTCCATCCTCATATCTGACTGACTGTCCTGCACATGACCCCTGGTAAGGACCCTGGCATCATGTCAGCCATCCAGAGGTCTAATCATCTCTCTACTTCAAAATCCCCAATCTAACCACAGGTACCTTTGAACCTTCGCAGTCCACCAATGAAGATGCAGACATCTTTCTGAGACACTCACTATTCAGTCTAATATACACGCCAGACAAGGGCATGCATGCAGGGGCCGCCCATCCTTAGAGTCTGCCGTCTGTCCTAGCTGTAGACTAGCTGTGTTTCCTAGTCTGGCATAGAACCACGGCCAGCTGGCTGACCTTAGTCCCTAGGGCTATTCACTAAAAGAGGAGCTGTCCACAAGGGGCCAGGTCTAGGCAGGCACCAGGGTTCAAGCCTGGCCTTTCTAAAGAATCTGCATTTCCCCTTTCCCACAAACAACAATGACAGGAAAGAGAGGAGGAGGAGGAGGAGGATGGGTGGTCTCCCTGGTTACAAACCTCCCATGGCACTCCACTGGGCTGCTATCCTTGGGAGTAAAGAATCATGTCATCAAGAAAATAGTCAGATCCTGGTTGCGGTGTGGGAGGGGGGTGTCCAGGAGATAGGGCTGTTATCTAAGGACCAGGAATGAACCAGAGGTCATTATTAATTGTTGACTGTCCAGAACAGGTGCCCTAGGAGACCAGCAGCAAGATGTGGGTCTACTGCACAGTAGAAAAAGAAGAAACAAAAGGGGGGAGGGGTATTAGAAGCCAGAATGAGAAACAGAGATAAGACACCTGGGCTCATAGGACATCAGGCTCAAAATATTTCTCCTCCTCCTCCCCCTCCCCCTCCCCTTCCCTCCCTCTTTCTCCTCCTGCTCTTGCTCCTCCTCTTCCTCTTCCTCCTCCTCCTCCTCCTCCTCCTCCTCCTCCTCCTCCTCCTCCTCCTCCTCCTCCTCCTCCTCCTCCTCCAAGGGCTAGTGGCTCAGAGAACAGTAATAGTTCTTGAAGACGCATAGGAGGTAGAGCCCTGAGCTCTCAGCTCTAAATTCTCCCAGTTTAGACGACCTCACTGTTCACAGGACCCTGTCCTGGGCCTCCCTGTTGACTCTAGAACCCTGTGCTCATTGGGAATATCCTAGTAACCTACACCCTCAGTCATCGGCATGGAGGTTTCTATAAACAAGAAGGTGACCAGGGAGGACCCAGGACCACCTCACCGTGAGGAGAGAAAGGAACAGTGTGGACAACAGAGGCTGTGGCTACAGGTAGGGTTAGTGAGGAACTGGGCTTGCATCTCAAGAGGATTAATTGAAAGTGGCTCTGTTTTCTAGGTGAAAGGCTGAGGTGACAATGAAAAGAGAATTGGGGGGAGGGGGTTCTCTTGTTCACTCCCTAAACAGGGCCTAAGTCCAGGGCTTTAGCCCTGGCTAGAAAACCTCCGCTAAAAGGAGATGCCAGCCTTCAGGAGTCTTCTGATGACCCCATGGATTCTTAAATTATGTCAGTCCTATAAAGAGACCTGTTAACTTGAAGCGGGCAGGTGGCCCTGAAATCTCTCTGAGAGCCCATGATAAATTAATGTGACCCCATGCTCCTCAGGGAGTCTAGGAAGAACTCTGAGAGGCAGAAGCAGCCATGTTCCCTAACATATGTCACAGTAGCAGGTCCAACTCACAACGCTAAGAGTTCCAGAAACAGGGCTGGAGAGATGGCTCAGCGGTTAAGAGCACCCGACTGCTCTTTCAGAGGTCATGAGTTCAATTCCCAACAACCACATGGTGGCTCACAACCATCTGTAAAGAGATCCGATTCCCTCTTCTGGTGTATCTGAAGACAGCTACAGTGTACTTATATATAATAAATAAATAAATCTTTAAAAAAAAAAAAAGAGTTCCAGAAACAGACCTTCTACTCCTGTTAATGACAGTCTTTCCAGGGTTCTGCCTGGCAGCTGGGACGGATCCCCCATAGGGCATTATGGGTCCTCTGAACCCAGCCCAGGACTCTCAGGTCGGGGAGAAACTGAGCCACAGCTATGCTCGCTTTAGGCTGGGCCAGATTCTATATTGCCTCGTGGCAGGCGAACCATCATCAGCCCCATTCAAAGGATCAGGAAGCCGCCAAACGTCACACAGCACTGGGAACAGGGCCAGCTTTTGAACCTAAATCCTGGGCTCTCAGCCGCCACATCAGCCTCCACCTATGAGGGCAAAGCTGATGGCCAGGCCGCCTGCCAGATAAAATCCCCAGGATCTGGTGACTCTACAATTGCTTACTATAAGAGCAGAAAGCAAGCAATACACAGCATAGGTCTCTCTTACACAGTGCCCAGCCCCACAGAGCCCTCCCCCTGTGCAGGCATCTGGCCTTACCCAATGCTTCTCAGAGAAGACACCTGGCCTCACACAGTCCTTTGCCTGCAGGTAATGAGCAAACCGGCCCAGGAGGACCTCCCTGAGCTAAGCCCACCCTTAAACTGTGTCTGCCACTAGAAATCATACAAATGAAGGAAAATGTTATGTATGACGGGCTGAGCGGGCCAGCACACCAGTATGGCAAGTAAAGTTACTACAAGGAAAGAAATACCCCAAGAAAGGAAGACAGAGGTACGACAGGTAATGTAGCGACCCTCTGCAGTGCGACACAGAGATGTTTGATCAGATTAGTAAGGTTTTTTTGAAGTGACAGTAGCTAGCTGCTCTGGCATGACCTGATGGGCTCTGCCCATCTGGAGGGGCCCTACCTCTCCTGAAGGCCCAGACACAGCCCCCGCACCCAGCCCCAACCCTGACTGGAAGCACCCAAGATAAGGACCGTGAGAACTTGGAGCTGGACAGAACCCAGGCCCCGGGCACTCTGCCTCCAGAGATAAGAGAAAGCCCTGCTCCCCATCGACACTCTCTCTCTCCTCAGCCCCCAGACTACTGGCATCTGCAAATACTCGCTGTCTACCTTCCTTCCTTCTCTCAGAGCAGGCACCCGAAACACAAACAAGAAGAGAGAAGATAGGTGACCGAGTGGAACTGTGGAGGAGTGACATTCGCCCCAAGGTAACTAGGACAGCCTCTTTGTAAACACCTCCAGGTGAGGACCAGCCAGAGCCAAGGGGGATGCCCGTCAAAGGTACCCACTAATGCTGGCTACTCTGCTGGCTGACCTCAGTAGCCACTGTGGGAGTCCCAGGTGCTGCTCCCATGAAGACTTACCCACAATGAGGGACTGTGGGAGAAGGCAGGACTGTGTCAGCTGACCCTACTCCCATGGCTCCAACCTACATTGGGCCAACTGAATGAGCCAGACCTTTGGCTACCAAAGGCCCTGGGAGACTGCTCCCCCCACATTCGGCTTCCGTCCCCATGGTCACCCATGCTCTTAGTAGGAGGGCAAACACCATCCACCCACCCCCAAACCCACTCCCACCAGAGGTAAACAGCACAGCCATCTAAGAGCTGGAGATGGCCAGCTACACCAGACCAACATCTACCTACCAGACCAACATTTACCTGAGCAACCATATCTTGTTATACCACTGCCATCTGTGCTCGCACTAAAACCCTCTTCCACTTCAGGAACATCTTCCCAGAAAATGGGTCTCCAGTTGATACATGGGAAGGTCTATCTTTGTCCTAGAGGCATGGGACATCTAGATTCAGGTCTGCAGGGGTTCATGGAGCACAGGGATTCACACAGCATGGCCTCTCCCACAGCTAAACCCACTACTGCTCTTCCCAGCCCTCTAAGCTCCCTGGAAAGCCTGGGTGGAAGGTTAACTACTACTACACTAAAGAAGTTCTTGCTCTGGGCTCTCTCCAGTTCAGCTTTCGTAACAGTTCAAATCACTGCTCCCGTTCAGTGAATTCAGTGAACAGCTTGTGCTGGCCAGCTTTTTGAAAGATGCAAGAGAAATTTGATACTGTTTCAAAGACATCTAAGCTCAGCTTTGAAACAGGAGGCCTGGTTGCTGCTGATTATGAAGGTACTCAGAAACAAAGCAAATCAAAATAAAATAAAACGCTGAGTGATTCTAAACGAAAATGAATGAGTAGATGGTGGGTGGATGGATGGAAAGGATAAATGAATGGATGGATGGATGGATGGGAATGATAAATGGATGTGTGGATGGATGGATTGAAAGGATAAATGGATGGGTGGGTGGGTGGATGGAAGGATGGACAGATGGATGGACAGGTGGATAGATGGTTGGATGGATGGATGGATGGTTGGATGGATGGATGGTTGGATGGATGGACAGATGGACAGACAGACAGACAGATGGATGGATAGGTGGATAGATGGATGGATGGTTGGATGGATGGATGGATGGATGGATGGACGGATAGATGGGATGGACAGATGGATGGGTAGGTGAATAGATAGATGGGTGGATGGATGGATGGATGGATGGATGGACGGATGGATGGAGATAGATAGATAGGAGTAGACAGACAATGTGATGCTGTCTGTAGAATTTAAACCTTAGCCAAGTGTAGTAGCACACACCTTTATTCCCAGAACTTGCTTGAGAGACAGAGGCAGGCAGATCTCTGTGAGTTCAAGATCAGCCTGGCCTACGAAACAAATTCCAGGACAGCCCCGACTATTACACAGAGAAATCCTGTCTTGAAAAACAAACTACCAGTAGTAATAGTAGCAGGAGGAGGAGCAGCAGCACCTATTACTAATATTAATTTATTTTAATAATAATTATTATTACTGTTTAATCCTAGGCTTTACCCATAACCCATCACTTATCCCTCTCTGCAGGTAGCCCCATGTCATCGTCCTGCAGCATCTCTGAGACCTTTGTCTGTCTGACATCTTTTCTGTGGGACACCCTGGAGTTAACCCTCACTCATGGCCAGTGCTGGTAAACCCAGCACTTCTTACATGTACCTCCAGAACATCCTGATCTTCTGGAAACTGGGGATAACTGAGGACCTGTCATGTCCTGATGCCGAGTGTCCCTGCCCTGCAGACCAAAACACAGGGGGTCCCTGCCCAGAAGGGGCTGTTTATCTCAGGAGGGACACAGTGTGAGTTGCAGGTACATTGAATGTCATTAAAAAAAAAACAAAAAACAAAAACAAAACTGAATCAGAGAAAAAGACACAGAAAAGTGTAAACAGCTTTACCAAGGGTTCTCCAACTTGACTCCCCTATTAGAGATGGGGGATCCAGCTTCAAAGCCAGTAGACACCCACTATAGCTTCTGGACACACAGGACAGTGCACAAGGCTTGCCCTGCCCCATCCCCTGATGCCTCAGGTCAGCACAGGCCACATGACCTCACTGCAGTGTTGGGGAGCCTTCCAAGATGGCTCCAAGGGAGGAATCTGGGCCTGGCAAAAGCTGGGTCCTGGGCCCCAAAACTTTAGGATGGGAGCTAGATCTAGAGAAGCAGAGGCCTGACCAGAGGAAGAGAGCTGTTCAGCTCATGGGATATGTGAGAGATGACCCCAGATTGTTTACGATCTCACCACCACTTGTGATTCAAAATGTACCAAGTTTCTAAACCTCATAAACATACCAATTATATTTTTAGTTTCCTAGTGTTTCATATACATAACACTCTCTCTGTCTG